>NW_019735468.1:2072150-2316957 GCF_002891405.2 Cryptotermes secundus | reverse complement strand
TCTGAAAATCAAGCAGCTGGACGTAAACCAGATCAAATCTTCTCGTATAGGTTGTTGTTGCTATTATTGGAGAGGGTGGGTTTCCCCATGCACTTAGACCAACTGTTGGTGCATTGTGCGTCCCCCTGTGATATTCTACCAGTCTCTATATCCTACCGGTACTGGTGCGTGCCATCAGCTCCCACTCAGCCAGCGAGTTCGGCCTCTGCTGGCTCAGCGGTATCTCGATGCTTCCCTCATCTACCAGAGACGTTAGAGACTACTGTTGGGCGGGAAATGTCCTGAATTTGGCTCAGAGGTCCCCTTGGGACATGAGGTTCTTTTACGTGCCGTAAAGCTACGACACGGGACCCACGGCTTAAAGTCCCTCCCGGAGGACTTGTTCCCTAAATTTTTCCGCCCTTAAAAATTCCACGACCTCCGCCGGGTTTGAACCCGCGTACCTTGAGTCACGAGGTGGGAACGTTATCCCTAGACTACGGAGGCCGCTTAAGGTAAAGGTAAATTTGTACCTGTGTTTGAATAATTAAGCACTAAGCCATGAGGGAGTGAATGCATACAGCCAAATTTTCTTGACCTCGACACTAATTGGAGACTAGTGCTGAGCTTGACGTACAGGCCGCTTTACCCCCGGGAAAAGAGCCCCCGGTACCCTTTGGATAGGAGGCTGAGTGGGACCCAGTGCCGGTCTCGGCGACATGGAGAAGAGAAAATTCTTGGCTCTACCGGGACTCGAACTCTGCCCCTCGTTCGTCCAGCCGTAGCCAGTCGCCATACCGAAAACCCTACTCCGGCTCCTACTTAGGCAAGTTAACTTAGTAACTAGAACGAGCCGCAGCAAAATGGTTAATATTTTGAGCTATAATATTCTTCTATTTTATATTTATGTATATTGTATGGTTCTGGGTCGCGCGGTAGCGTAGTTGGTTGAGGGGCTATGCCACAAGCCGGTAGGTCGCGGGATGGAGTCTCGATGAGGTCATTGGATTTTTTCAAGTGACCAAATCCTTCCAGCCGCACTATGACCCTGGGGTCAACTCGGCCTCTAACAGAAATAAGTACCAGGAATTAATTAAATAATTTTCCTGATGCTAGAGCGCGGCCGGCGCGTAAGGCTAACAGCCTTACTGCCATCTATGAGCCGATTGTCTAGATAGTGTGGGACCCTCAACATCTCACAACCCTATGGGCCTCCACAGACTGGTATAGGGATAGCTTTACTTTTGTTTTATATATATTGTGTGGTTCAGATACTAGGAGTTTCGCCTTTCGTGTATAATCCTTCCATGTTCCTGTCTCTGCAAGTCTAACCGACAGATTACGTTTTCTAGGAACGCTTGTCTTATGGCCAGTCCTCCACTCTACCACACAAAGCCAGTTTATATTGCGGACCGTATCCTAACAACGCATAATATTAATTTTCTATTGTACAGTTATTTTATTTATGTAAAATGACTTGACCTTCTGCTCATAGCAAGATTTGTACAGATGTGGGCTTCTTGTTGTTCTACCTTCACGAAGTACTATTGAAACTACCCACTTGAGTATGTGCCAAGGTAGGTAGCCTGGAGAAGCAGCTGTACTACATTTATTGCAAGCCTGTTTTCTGCTAATAAGTCATTTTACAACTGTGACATTAAATTTCAATAATCGCAGGATGTAGAAAGAGCAAGACATACAGGATATGACGTCAGAAGGTCAAGCTGAAAGAGACATCATATCAGAGTGCATCACAGCCGAATTATCGCCAATGATAATGTTGCTGTAGCTGGAATAAATACAAATAGTTGTTCGTTCATGTTGCAGCATGTAAGGACCCGTTGCCAGGCAGCGACTGCGAAACAAACAATGAAACAACGTCCGCTGCTAGACACAAGATTTTTAAACATGAAATGTACGCAGCCGTTACCGAATACCCTCCGGTACTCATTGGATAGGGTTTGCATCCCTTAAAGGCAGAAGTATTTTAGAAAATTGGGAACACTACATATGAGGATATCATTTAAGTAGCTTATTAAGCCCAATAAACCCCGAACCCCCCTATCGGGATGTCGTGTTTTTCTGCTTGGGGCCACTGCGAAGTCATATAAATAAAAATCAAGCCCTGTTCGGACGAAATAGATCCTCTAAGGAAGCTCGGGTGGGGGTTAAGGGATTCCTGCCTTAAAAAGAGCAACGGAGACCAATACAAACTGTTATGTAGGAGACATCCCTCTATCCAACTGACCAAAAACATGAACCACCAAGGGATTTCGAAAATAATTCCACACGCGAGTACCGTAGTCAGGGGAGCTAGAAGACATTATGAGTGTGTGCAAGAGTAGTACAAGTCATATTTAGGCGTCCCTGTCAAGCGATGTGTTATATACAATATACATCACCAAGATTCACAGCCCTTCAAAAAATTATCTGCATTTTAGACATAAGTGGTCGCTATAGGGTACAATTTTTCTTAAACATTCTCTAGAACTATATATTATTGTCTACATTTTGCATCCTGTTTTAAAATTGAGGTAAGGGAAACTTCAAAGCAAAAAAAAAAAAAAAAACTAAATTTTAATGAAATCGATTAAAAGTTCACTTCATTCTGAAATTCAATAATAATATATTTCACATTTACTTACAAGCCATCTGATAATGATCCACGCTACGGGAGCATGTAGAGCTTGAATGAGATATAATTTATTAAATCATTAATATTTTTATTGATTTTAATGTGGATATAATATTTAATTCATTTCGTTGCTGCAACAACCCCTGTATTTCTGTTCTGTGGTACCTCAGAGTGTAGCACAAATTTAATTGAAATATTTGTACTAGGCACTGAATTATATTTTTACAAAATTATTCGAAAACAAGAAAAAGAATAGCTAACAGTTTATATCAGTCACTTAAATATGGGTACAATTCGTTATTGTATTTGGTGCCTATTCACAAACACCTTATATCGAAACGATAGGTATAATCAAACTATACACGATAGAAACCTGTAAATGTAATTGCAAATCTGCATTCTAGTCGTCTGTTCTCCGGCTCTGCCAGCTGGCGTAAGGAAGGCATCCTCACGCTAACATTCTGGTATGACTGATGCCCAGCTGGAGGTGATACACCAATAACCTCGAAAATATCTGTCACATGCAAAAATTAATTAGTGTATTAATTAGTTCTACACTTGCATCTGGACGGTCAGATTGTCCGCGCGATCTAAGACATAAACCGTCTTAGCGCTCTCGAACATTGTGATCATGGGTTCGAATTCCGCTCGAGACATAAAGTCTTTGAGCGTTTATTCTGTGTTTGTGTTGTTCTGTGTATAGACAGCGACTTTGCAACGGACTGACTCACCATTCAAGAAGTCCCACCGGCTGTGTATAGAATCACTCACTCACTCACTCACTCACTCACTCATATAGCTGAGCCCTTCTTGAGAATCTGCAATCGTGCAGCTATTCAAGAACTTCACAAAATTTTATGGAACCCAAATGTTCATTACCGCGTTTACAAAAGCCCTACCCTGGTCCTTATCCTGAGCTAGATTAATCAATGCCATACAATCCCATCCTATATCTCTAAGATCCATTTTAGTGCTTCCCACCCGTTTATATCTTTGTCTTCCCAATGTATAGATTATGAACCTGAAAAAAGAACATCCAAAGTCCTCAAGGACTGTAGAGACAAAGATGAACAGATACTTGCAAATTTAATTTTACAATTAATTTATTTAACGATTCTGAATATTCTGAACTAGTACTACCATATAAGAACGAAAATCAGTGAGGTGAGTTGTTTTTCATAACGAACATCGCTTGAGAGTACTTTGCACTAAACCACTTCTTTTGTTGATAAGATACATTTAGACATCAAAAGGCAAACTTGGAATCTTATAAAGCTTCTTTTTTCTTTCTTCTGTACATCGAATAAATATTCATCATCATTGGCCAAACAGCCCTTTTTGAGCCATAGCATTCCTTAGAAGATTCTGTCAGATGTTATCCTGCTTTCATTTGTTCGGATTTCATAATAATAATTTGTTTACAGAGCAAGGTCGTCAGCCTTGCGTCCAGCTACCAACATGGAGGACAAGGTCCCTGTATTTATGTTCCCCAGTCACAGGGTGGCCCAGTTATACCCTTAGGCACCGGCTTACTTTTTGTTCCCTTCTGCTACTGGCAGGGCTGCGATGGACGTATTCTAATCTGCCACGACAAGGGGCCATACGAGAAGAGCAATCATCCTCTATTTCCAACCTAAAGGCGCGTCCACATTACATGTGCTCGTACTCGTGCTTGTGGGGAGACTCGTCTGGCTTTTATTTGTGCCCGTAAAACACCGTCCACACTACTTAAGTTGCTCGCCAGGCTTCGGCGCGTGAGGATCCATATTTTTACTCGTAGTGTGTATAGGCTGTAGTCGTATTTTAATTTATTGGCTATAGTTTTTAAATTAAAAATTTTAAATTTGCTTGTCTCGTGATTTGTCATATCGTCCACATTACTCGCGAGCATAGCGAGTCACACGAACACGAGCACGAGTAATGTAGACGCGTCTTAAGACTGACGGCAAATCTACTAGTTCATTGTTTACTAACTTGTGGCCCGCTGTTAAATTTATAATAGTTACGAGTTGTACAGTTAAACACGTTTCTAACGGACCGCAATGCGCCTGATCATATTTTGTTTCAGGCAGATATTTAATTTAATTTACAACACAATTTACCCTTCACAGCTCATGTTATCAAGACCGCAAACCAGAAATGTATGCTGATATGTACACGTCACAATATTGCTGACCAGTACACATTTCTGCTTTTTGTTTTTTGTTTTTTTTTTTATTTTGGTACCAGTCCTCGGAAATTGCACTCTCTTACCAATCCTAGAATCGGAGAGTTCGGAGGTGTTTTCTATGCAGGTCTATGAGACCTATGGGTTAGAAGGTGCTGCTGTCGTGTGACTTAAATTAGAAAGCCTTAGCAGATGAAATGCGTCCTAAATAATATATGTGGCGTATGTTTTAATATAATAAATATAATATTTATAATAAAAACATACTGTGAAAGCAGCGATAATATTCTATTAGACTTATTTATATGACACTGTACGTATGAAGATTTCCCTTTCGATTAAATTTTGTTAACATCATTCACTAGACTGTCTCTGGGGTCTAGTGGTTAGAGTTCCTACCTACAGATACAGAAGTCCCGGGTTTGATTCCCGGCACTACCAGATTTTCAGAGAAATAGTGGGTCTGTAATGGGGTCCACTCAGCCTCGTGAGGATAACTGAGGTGCCACTTGAATGGAAAAGTAGCGGCTTCGGTTTAGAAAACCGAAATTAACGGCCGTGGGGATACGTTGCGCTGATCATGTGACAATCTCTATCCACAAAATTTGGCACTAATTTCGCCGACAGGGCGCGGTCGCTCGGTTGGTATAGTTCGCTTACGGACTAAAGCCACGGAGTTTTTTAACATCATTCACTTTTGTGTCATCCACCTTGACAAGTTAACGAAAGTTACTAATTTTGGTTGCTCTTAATAAACTTGAAAGCATTCTATTCATATTTTCAAGATATTAAAATGGATAAAAATAGTTACATTTATTGATAGAGTTTGACCAAATATCACACGAAACTGCTGTTAAAAAATTGTTACCTACATTTAATATGCATCACACTAATGAGGTATAAGGAATAAAATTGATTCACAGACTGTCCATTTCATAATTATTAACTTTGTTTCTCGGTTGTCTACAACGTTTTAACAGGGCAGCTGGGCTGATGAATCGTTTGCAGCAGCTGGAGGGATATCATGGTGGTTGGACGGTCTTACAAACAAGAATATCTGAAGTTTTATATTCTGGGACATATGCCTTCATGTCATAGTGTTTAATTACTTAAGCACAGGGACAAATTTAACTTACCTAAAGTCATATAGTAGCCGGTCACGGTAGCCGAGCGGTCTAAGGCATGCACTGGTCTTCGCTCGCTCGGAAGCCGGGATCTTGGGTTCGAATCCCTCTCAGGGCATGGATGTCTGTGTGCGTTTTTCTGTGTTTGTCTACAGGTAGAGGCCTTGCGACGAGCTGATCACTCGCCCAAGGAGTCCTACCGTATGTGTAAGATCTAGAAAAGCCGAAGGGAACGGAGAAGCTCGTGGAGGTAGGCCTAGGCCCATGGGGCTGTAGTGCCAAGGAAAAAAAATCAGTAGTACTGCAGTTGCACAGGGTAATGAAAGTAGAGCCGGTCACGGTAGCCGAGCGGTCTAAGGCATGTACTGTCTTCGCTCGCTTGGAAACCGGGATCGTGGGTTCGAATCCCTCTCAGGGCATGGATGTCTGTGTGCGTTTTTCTGTGTTTGTCTACAGGTAGAGGCCTTGCGACGAGCTGATCACTCGCCCAAGGAGTCCTACCGTATGTGTAAGATCTAGAAAAGCCGAAGGGAACGGAGAAGCTCGTGGAGGTAGGCCTAGGCCCATGGGGCTGTAGTGCCAAGGAAAAAAAAGTCATATAGTAGAGCTTTGTTTGCTACCTGCTTCACACTGATAATTTGCTTGGTTCATTCTTCTACGTTGAAGATGGAAGCGACATATACATCCGAAACGTCATTTGTCTAACCTAACTATGTTACATCCCAGATGTTAGAAGGACCGGTGTGAGAACCTCAAATCCTACAAGAATATCAAAACAGGATTCACATATGGTGTTCTGCGCTGGAGGGTCTCGGTAAACAACGTTAACCAGGATGTCGTCAAAGATCAGTCTATAACATTTTCCGATCAGTGATTATTTATTGATTCATAACAGTCTAGATTTTATGCGGCATTGGTTTGGCTTCTTGACGTTAAATTCTTGGAAGCACCCTCGACTAACCTTGAACCCTGTCACGCTCCGATATGTAGAAACTGAATGTCTGTACGGCAAGAAGAACATGACAATGCAGCAATGAAGGGACAGGCCACAGTAACTACAGAGTAATACTTCTCTACAGAAATGTGTGCTAGTGGCTTCACTGAGGCGATATGCTGTTTTTGCACGGAGAACAGCGAATGTTCTGCGCGTATCGAGAGGGTGGATTTATTTCTCTGTATCAGTTGCAATCCCCACCCACCCCTGTGTATGTTTGACCCTCTGCGATTGACCTCCAGGAAGAGAATTATATACAAGAAGATAACGTGCATGGTGGCCGGAGCTAGGGTGATTCTCCCACAGGATGTTCCGATATACACTTCGGTCGAGGGTATATACTTTAATATTTATCAACATTATGAAAGGAATATATGATACATTTTCTGTATGAAAACTAGCACTTGTTATCAGACAGGTTGGGGTAGTTGTTCTACCTACATTTTCATTAGTTCCAACCTCGGTCGGATTATTAGCTAACCTGATTAAAATTTGTCTATCACAGTGACTGCGCAGTCTATGACATTAACTGTCTTCGCTCGCTCGGACACTGGGATCGTGGGTTAGAATCCCACTAAAGGCATGGATGTCTGTGTGCGTTTAATCTGTGTTTGTGTTGTTCTGTGTGTAGTTAGAGGCTTTGCGACGGGCTGATCACCCATCCAAGGAGTCCTACCAACCTTCTAAGATTAAGAAACTCAAGTGAAACGAAGCGGTTCATGGATGTCGTATGCTCCAAAGTGGGGCAATAAGAAGAGAAGAGAAGAGACGAGAAGAGAAGAGAAGAGAAGAGAAGAGACGAGAAGAGACGAGAAGAGAAGAGAACAGAAGAGACGAGAAGAGAAGAGAAGAGAAGATTAAAGCTTATGATAGACTACGAGTATTTCCTTCCAGATCTATACACTTACTATAAATGAAAATCTTCCCAACTTATTCAATTCTATATGCAGGGCTATTTAAAATGTAAACATCTATAGAATTCGACAAGTTAAACAACGAACTAAATTATGACTTAACGAAAAAATGTGGGTTTTCTTTCATTTTTGGCATACGATTTCGGTACTGTTCATACCTGGGCACATATCAAAACTCTAATTCAATTATAGTCACAAACGCCATCATAATATCCATTGCTCCGAGAAAGATATGTAAGGTTTGCCTACCAAATGCACAGCACCAATGGTCCAAACAAGTCTGTTTTGTCCAGTCTTCTCGAATAATGGACTGTTCTTAGCTTGTATTCAGTAGATAGGCTCTAGTCCTGGATACCGATAAATTAAATTAAATTTAATTGGCCAAAATGATGTTTTGAAACATTACTTGGCCTACGTCCCGAAATACAATACAGGGTTCTATATTTCACACAGTTTATAGTGGGTTTCTAAGTTTTGGTAGCTTGAAGATGTAGGAACTACTGGTACCCTCATATGAGACTATACAAAGGGATGATCCAAAAGACCACAATTTAAATTTTAAATTTCATTATTCTTAATATAATGAACCAACCGAGCTACCGCCGCTTGTCGGCGAAGTTTAGTGCCAACTTTTGCGGTTAGAGGGTGTCGCGTGGTCAGCGCAAAGAATCCCTACGGCCGTTAATTTCGGTTTTCGGTATAGTTCACTTGCGGACTAAAATCACGGAGGTTTTTTTTTATATATAATGAAAATGTCGTTCACCCTTTGTCATTCATTTCCTGTGGAGGCAGATCAATAGTTCTCCTGCGAGAAATTCTCTTGGAATTTTCGATTTTTTAAATATTTATTTATTGCAGGTTAGTGGAATTAAATGGTTACAATGTCACACAATGTCTGTACGTGTTAGTCTCTAGAAGCGATTGATGCTAAACACAAGTGAGTCAGCACATCTAACAAGAGGGGAGCACTGATGACCATATCCCCACATCGGCACCAAAGTCTGCGGTTTGCTTACAAAGAAGCTCTCTTGATCTGTGAGGAAAATTTAGAACTCCGTCTTCTGGGATGTGGCACTGTGTATTTTTTTTTATTTTTTCTATTGCTAGTGGGGCGGGACTAAGTCCCTTGTACTGCGGCCACTTCTGGCCTATTGTACCAGCCCCAGATGATAGGTGAGGGTGATTGTGGAGCAATTGGTGGAATGAAGATTGGCAGGGGAAACCAAAGTACTCGGAAGAAACCTGCCGCAGTGCCACATTGTCCACCACAATTCCCACTTGACCAGAGCCGGGATACAACCGGGGCCGCCGCGGTGGGAAGCCAGTGACTAATCGCTTGAGCTATGGCGCAGCCGTGGCACTGGTACTGGCACTTCAGGGTAGAAAAATCCGCGAGCGAGGAACCAGAGTGAGCATGTGGTTGCAGAATGAGCCACCAGTTGACTGGTGGCCCAGTCTTCTATATCTGCTTTAACTATTCGTTGCTAGGTAACAGATCTCAACAGTGGCTATTCTTCTGCAAAGACGTCCCAATCCGTTTCCTGGCAACGGATTTTAACACAGGACATATAACTCTCACCGAGCCGAGGTAGCGTAGTCGGTATAGCGACTGGCTATGGGCTGGACTGGGGAGGAGTCAGAGTTCGAGTACCAGTAGGGTCAAGAATTTTCTCTTTTCCAAGTGACCGGCTATGGGGTTCACCCAAACTCCTATCTCATGGGGGTCGGGGCTCTTTCCTCGGGTGTAAAGTTTCGGGGGCGTGAAGCTGAGCACTGTCCTCCAGCTAGTGCCGAGGTCAAGAAAATGTGGATCTATACATCCACTCCCCCATACTTCTTCATGGTGTATTGCTTAATTAGTTGAGAACAGGGTCAATTTTACCTTTACTATAACAGTCACTCTCCAGGCATCACTGCACTATAACAAACATAAAGTCTTCAAATCACACGTCAAGTCTTCACATGCCGACTTCTAACTCTTCTTCAACTATGAACTTCCCTTGGCTGTTTCCTACCGAGAACTGAACTTGTTGCGCCGATTGCCTCCAAGCTAAATCCTCTGCACGGACCCCATGGAAAACGCCATCTTCTATTGTAAAGGATGGGTGTATACAGACTTCATATTGTTCGGCGCGTTTGCTTCTGCGGGAACGTCTTTACCATCCCGTTGCCCAGCAATGGGTATACATCATCATCATCATCAGTAATCTGTCAGACGACAGGTCCACAGTCTCTTCCAAAACAATTCCTCCACTTAATGAGATCTAGAGCTTTGTCCTTCAAATAACAGTATCCTCTTCTGTCCCCAAGGTCATCCAGCATCTTCTTACGTCTTCTTCTTCGTCTTCTGGTCACTTCTATCAGCCCCTCTATCTTTCCTTCAATAACTTCTTTTAGAAGGCAGTTTCTGCATAAAACATGACCAATCCAATTAGCCTTCCGTTTTCTTATTTCGTGTAGGATATTCCTCTGCTCACTGACTCTAATTAACACTTCTTCATTTCTCACATAATCGGTAATGGGTATACATGTAAAAATATATATAGAAAATAAAACTTTCACTGCCATTATTTTCTTTCCGAGTTAAGAGTGTGTTACTGTTATTTCAAACGCTGCTACAATAAAATAAATGTCTTCCATTATATTGCTCAGTTTCTTAGAAATTAAGACGCCCCAAAACTCAACACGAGCTTATGAATTCCCATTATGAAGACATTCATGGATCGGAAATTTGATAATCCTAAATTTTTCTCTAACAGTTTTAAATTTTTCAGGGGTTCAAATTGTTACCATGGGATGTGAAATAACGACCATAAAATAAATCTCTCCTCACAGCTCTACATCAAATACGTTTATCACGCTCTATGTGGTCGGTTGCGAAAGGGAGGGGAGTAGCCCACAATTGTCAAAGCAGAAGCGCGTGAATCACGGGTGAATATTTGTGCCCTTTAAAGTTCTCAGTTTACTATCGTAAATTGTAGGACCTAGTCCTGCTCTTCCTACACTAATTTGTATTAACCTTCTTGCTCCCAGTACCACTTGCTTTAAAACGAATTCCCCTACAATTTCCTTATTTCCTGCTTCACAGGCACACCCCGAGGCCATCGCATCCTCCTCACATAACCTATCACGTGACCATTATTAGCAGCGATCTGTCTCTTTAGGTCTTGTGTTGAAATATTCAATCATTTCGTGTTTTTTAAGTCCATATTTTTTCTGAGCACTTCCCAGTTACTTGCAATGTATAATCTTCCCTCGAAGTGAGAGACTACATTTCTTGTCTAGTATTTTAGGGTAATTAAATTTATAAAGGTGAATTGTGCGAGACATAGGCAAATATGACATGCCTAGAAAATCTACAATTGGAAGACATTACGATAAAAATCATTTTGATGAATCTGGAGGATAATACAGGATGATTCTAAATTAATGTCGGGCTTTCCGTGGCTCATAATTTTCAAACCAGAAAAAATAAAACAAAACTGCTTACGGAATATGGAAACGTAACTCAAACAGCTTTATTTGGCAACTCTGTAACTTTTAAGTTACATTTTATTATTACTTAAGCAGTTTTATTATGTTGTTTCCGGTTCGAAATTTATAGTCCACGGAAACCACGAAAATATTTAGAATCACCCTGTATTATTCGTTTATAATTCATTTAAAGACTCTGCAAATGGACTGAATAGTGTGAATAACGGGCTGGGAAGAATGTGACATGAAGCGGTGGTGATCTAATTTAAGGAGTTATCCAAAATTTTGGAAAGCCTGAGGAAAACTATGAAAAGTACCTTTCAGAATATTCGATAACCCTGTTAACGCCAATTATTCTGACACGAGTAATGTTAAAACAGGTGTTGAAGAACACTGGGTAACGGGGTGCACCTGGGCTAAACGGCTGTAGCAGTGCCAATAGAAATGTCTAATGCTGACGGTAAGGATCTTCGCGTTCATTATATACGTAGTATGCTCCAAAACGCTCTACACAATTATACTCGTAATTCTTCCATTTTATCACTGCAATACGGGAATGGCGACTACTGATATTGTAGAGTACAATTAAGAAAATGCATAGGAGCATTTAAAGTTTTTAATTACGTGAAAAGTAGGAGTTCGGATAAAAATAGGCTAGTTTGAAGATAAAGTCATTTCTAGAGCTTCAGTTTGTAAATGAAGGATAGTGTATTTGCATAAATTATGTTGGTAAGTTATGTATTTACATTTCATCATATAATAGCGCGTTCAAAGCCACGAGCTGACGATAAGACAAGAGAGGCCTGTTTCAGTACGTGGTTCGGTACTGGCCTTGTGATTAACTTGTCTTTATGCTATACGCTACGTTACAGCGGTGTCTCTCTAATTATAACAGTCCAGTCTATTTATCAGAATTTGTTCAAGCAATATACATTTATACTTGGCAACGTTTCCATGCGAATCGTTGTAAATTCACGAGATATTTGCGATACATATAGCGTTTCCTATGGAACATAAATAAGAGTAAATCGTTTACTAAAATCTGCACTATAATCCTAATCAGAGGCATTTTAATTTGTGAAACCGCTCGAAAATCATTTTCATCTTCAGAAATATGCGGTATGGAATATTATTAGAATATATGTATAATTTACGTTTAATAAAATTAATTTCGATATAATGTTAAACTAACGAAATATGCTTAACTTGATAATAATATTCTAAACCTGTGCAAAATTTTAGCAGTCGGGAACCACAAATATTTAGAATAATTTCTGGGATATACGGAAACAAATACTTACCAAAATTACCCATTGATGACCTACTCACAAAATTACAGAAAACTCAAGTGAAATGTTAAACGGATAAATAAATACAGTAAATTTCGACTAACATATAAACATATAAGTGACGAACAACTATATTGTGGCTTATAGAGCCGTTGCTAAGCGGTGGCCCTAAACAGCGGTTGTTGCTAGGTAATGCCCGCAACATACACGCATATAACAACAGAAGATGTGTGTTTTCTGTTTAATCGTGCCGAGATGTTATAAGCGGAACAAAGTTTAGAGCCCAGTTCAGTGATTGGATATTCCTCAGACGGTAATAACATAATTAGAGGACAGTGTTAAGATCCGTTACCAGGAAACGACTAGCGAAGACATAGAATACTTTATATGTGTTGCGGTAAAGCAGTGAGGCTGTTACAGTTACTTGTAGTTACGAGTTGTGTGTATTAGTGGTCAGTAAATCGAGTCACCACTCTAAGCCCCGTCTATAGTCACTCAAACACGTGACAATATTAAACAAGTACAATATGCCAAACAGTCACAACGTTACACAGCTCCATTCCGTAGCGCTATTGCTAATGCTCGTAGTGAGAAGCGAAGAGGCGCAGTACAAACAAGATTTTCTGTGAAGGCGCACACCAGCGTAATTAGTGACTCTACGTGTTAATTTGGGGTGGCATGACTGCCAAATGGCCTTTAAGGTGGCAATTTTAACGCTAGGAAAGCCCCAGGTGCAGAAGCATCCGAATGCTCTGTTGATGACGATGGGTCCAATCAAGTAGATTGCAACCCCTCAAATGTTTATCCCTTCTTGTCACGCAACTCAGCCCGAGCGTAGTCATTACTCAATTACCCAGTTACAACCTGTGAGACGGAACCCACATGAGGCACGTAACATCAAGGGGTTTCGTGCTGAATAAGGTATCACATAAGAGGTCTATACGTTGCAAACGAATATTCCGATTGGATTTAACTTTTTGTGGGGCGAACATAATTAATGTGATATTTAACATTCGCGTTTCTAATGCAAATAAAATACATCGGGTCTTCTTTATCACGATCAGACAGCAAACAGCCACCGAAGACACCAGCAACTCATTCTGTGAATAAAAAAACTCCGTGGCCCGTAGTCCGCAAGCGAACTCTACCGACCAAGAGACCGCCACTTGTCGGTGAAATTAGAGCCAACTTTAGCGGATAGAGAGTGTTGCGTGGTCAGTGCAGCGGATCCCCACGGCCATTAATCTGGGTTTTCTAGACCGGAGCCGCTACTTTTCCATTCAAGTAACTTCTCAATTATCCTCACAAGGCTAAGTGGAATCCGTTCCAGATCCACTACTTCTCAGAAAAACTGTAGTGCCGGGAATCGAACCCGGGACCTCTGGATCTGTAACCGAGAACTCTTACCACTAGAACACATAGGCGGTCCTCTGTAAATGAAATGAAAAGCATAAATTATTTTATGGGCGAAATATCGAGTTATGGATTTTAAAGAAATTCGTACATGTGTAAACCAGGTACCATTGCCTTAAGAAAAATTATGTCAATTGACATATCACTCGGAGAGATCTTACGTCTTATGGAGATATAAATGATTTTTATGGAAGAGAATGTGTTCTTATTATTCTCACGCTGAATGTAGCACTCCTACGTTCCTGTATACTTGGCCGAATTCAAAATCTGAATAATTCAAGAGAAGGATTCAAACACGTATGTGATTATACAGGAATTAGGTTAACCGTCAACACAAAAAATATACTCTCTTTTTATGTGTTTACAATTCAACTTTTAATTCCTGCTTCAGTGGTTGTTACCAGTTATGTTCCAGATATATATAGGAATTAGGTTAACCGTCAAGACAACAAATATAACCGATTTTAATGTCGAATTGTAAAAATATTAAAATCGGTTATATTTGTTGTGTTGATGGTTATCCTAATCCCTATATATATCTGGAACACACAACAAGATGCAACGAATGAAAGAAAAACATGTGATTCTTACCCAGTTTTTTGGGACCGGCATTATTTCAAACTTTGAACATAAAGTGAGATTTCATTAATACTTTTATTGTACTAGTCCAATTTCTCACACTTAAAATTCGCATGAAGTTTTACCGCACTGCGCCTGGTTTGAATGTGGATCAGAATGTCTCCCGTACATCATCTCGCATAAATTAGATCTCTGGTGAGAATTTCATGATTCTTTATAAATTTTGTCAACGTTTATCTTGATTTAAATTATTGTATTTTCGAAATTGGCACATCAACTAGCTACATTCAGTGTGCGGCCAGTCTGAACTGCATTTCCGGATGCCAGAAGAATGTGGCTGTTAGCAATACGCACTTTCTTTGGCACGTGTTTTTCCTTTGTCGGCAGAACAGATTCCAGAGTCCGGCACTACATGACAACACAACGCGACCTAAACAGACACTTTCACAAACGAACTCGCTGCCCAGTGTTTTGTGTGCAGGTGTATGGGCACTACACGTACATATCTACATGTGTATATAGGCATGCGTAAAGTAAAAAGTTGAACTTATGCCTGGGCTTAATTAATTAAGCAATACGCCATAGAACTTATGGTAGAGTGGAGGTATAACTCCACCATACTTGACCTCGGCACTTTACGCGCCCTTTTACCCCGAAGAAAGAGTCAAGGGTACCTACTGGAGAGGAGGATGGGCACTCTCCACAGAAACACTGGACGCTGCGGAGGAAAGAAATATGTTACTCTTGCCAGGAACCGAACCCCTTCTCTCTAACCCATAGCCCATCTCTATACCTACTTAGTTATCCGTGCTCATATGTATGTATCCATGTATTATGTATGTATGTACGTATATAGGTACGCTGTATGTACTTATGTATAGTATGTATGTTTTGTGTGCTTATATGCTTACGTACATAACCATCTATTTAATGCCTGTAATTTATATGATGTATATTATATATGTAAAGTGTGTTGGCTTGGTAATATATGTTTGTATCTATGTTAGGTGGTTCCCTTGTCACCACGGCATGGCGCGTCCTTAGGTTGCGGATGGAGGAGACGCCCTCCAGGTATGGAGGGTAGCTGCGAATGTATTCAATAAGTAGTCGCGGACAGCCGAGGAGTGGTGTTCCAGTTTGGGGGTTGGGCGTGGAGCTAACAACTCCTCGCTGTAAAAAATAAGCTTGCTACTAAATGTCACAAAGAACAACCATAACATCCCATCCTATCTCACTAAGATCCATTTCAATATTGTCCACCCACCTATGTCTTGGTCTTCCTAGTGGTCTCTTTCCTTCTTTCTTTCCCAACGATATCCTATATCCATTCCTCTTGTCCCCCATTCGTGCTATATGCTCTGCCCATCTCATCCTCCTTGACTTCATATCTCAGAAGAAAAATAATATGTATTTAAAAAAGAGTCAGTATCACGGAATAAATACCAAGATTTGTTCTACCAATTGGATTCGGCTGGCTCAGGATAAGGACCAGTGGAGGGCTCTTGTGAACACAGCAATTAACCCTCAGAACCCATAAAATACTGGGAAGTCCTTGAGTACGTGCACAATTGTAGACTTCTTAATAAGGGCTCAGCTCCATGCATGAGTAAGTTTTACCAATATTATTATCTTCTGGAATATAAAAGCGCCTAGTCCTTTGAAAGTCAACCGACGATTCGGAGGAATATATCGCTTCCATCTTCAGCGAGTAACCGAGAGAGATATCAGCATATATCAGCAGCTTAACACTTTTCTCACTCCGGTATCTTGCTCAGCGTACTGGACCCTGAAGTTGAAGGCGATATGTTCTTCCGAAACGTCAATTGACTTTCAACGGACCACAAGGCGTTATATCCCAGAAGATTGTATTCTTCATAACAACCGTTGTCAGAACCTCAAATCCTACTTTGTTCTACTCACTGGATAGACTATTATCTGTCTGGATATCTCAGACATGGACACAACTAAACTGAGAGAAAACGTTGTTAAAATTAACAACTACTTTTCCCCGACAGCCGGCTCTGTCAGAAAATTCCGTATA
This sequence comes from Cryptotermes secundus, assembly GCF_002891405.2. Lineage (NCBI taxonomy): Eukaryota > Metazoa > Arthropoda > Insecta > Blattodea > Kalotermitidae > Cryptotermes > Cryptotermes secundus. The sequence continues at coordinate 2,300,348 of NW_019735468.1, read as the reverse complement.
AGTTGGTGTGTGCGGTCTCTCTCCACAATAAAGCAGGCTAATGTCGGTACTAAAACACCCGAGTTAAGCCGCTGCATCGCGCCGCATCGCCACACAAGAATATAAAACACCGCGCGGCTGGACACACACTGGCTGCGGCACGTCGCACTCTGCACCGATATCTAGTGGTCTCCAAAAGGATCTGCAGGATTATGTATGAAATATTTTGATCGTCATTTCTGGGGAAGCAATTGAAATTGAGACATAATGAGGATGTACTCTGATTTTAGCACGTCGCACACAATCCTGAAGGATTTCTTTCCGTTTTGGAAATATTCAAAAGGATCTGTAGTTTAATATCATGCACCTTGAACACACACTCTTTAGTGAGGAAACTATTCCAGATTAGGGCAGATGTTGTTTTACTGTAGCATGCCGCACACTGAAACCCGAAGAATCCTTCCCAGTTCCGAAAATCTTTAAAATGATCTACACTTTTATACTGTGTACCTTGATCACTCACTCCTCTGTGGTGAGACATTTGCAAGTAAAGCTGGGCACACTCTGACTGTAGAAAGTCTCTTATTTTATCTCGAAGAGTTTCTTTCAATTTATGGAAATCTGCAAAACGAATTTATCAAGCAGATTGGATCATCTTTATGGTATGTATCCTGTTGTACATAATTCACTAAATGTATATGATTTGAGGCAGTCTACACAACGATAAGTTCAGAAAATAAATAGGTTAGGCAGTATCGTGTCAACATCTGACACCAAGTACTCGTGTACGCCTGAAGATGACCCAGATAAGGGTTGAAATATATAACGAAGATATACAGCAAAATAAAGCAGACGTTGACACAGTAGTGTCTATCCTATTTATTTTCTAAACTTGTTGAGCAGACTGCCTCAAATTATATTGTTTTAGATTTTGCCATATTTTATGTGACGAGAGAGATGAACATAACAGCTTTATCAGGCAGTTATGGTAATTTGTTTTAGAATCAGACCTAAAAGCAGTTTTTTAAGTTCTATTTTTCTTTCTGAATACATTCTACTTCGTCCAAAAGAGCATCACATTTACAAATATATATTCCTGTATCTGAAAGACACAAAAATCTTCCATTTCTTCGTAAGTTCAGTCTGCAGGTTTATAGAAACCGGACGATTATATTACACATATCCCCAAGAACATGTTTTTAATAATTTATTTTTGCAGTTCTATTAAATTACAATATTATCAGAGTCTTTCTCTAATAATAATTTGTTGATGCTTTTTCTCTGAGTGCAAAATTTGAGTTATCTTGTGCCAGATAACTTTTCTATCGTCTGTCTAGGCGTATTCTTCTCTAACTTCATAATCATCTTTGGCATTTTCATCGCAGTTGAATTACTTTCATCAATTGACTATGGGCTACATTTCTTTATTATTAATGCAACACACTTATATACGTAGATACAGTTACATTGGCTCTACCAAAATACATTTATGTCTATTTCTCAGTGAGCTGCCTCTTAGTAAATTTGTACTCTACGCAGGGTCGCACTCCTGTAAGCCCAGTTTGTTCTTTTCACAAGGTACAAAGGTAACAGCCTACTTTATGCGAATTCTGAAAAAAAAAAAACATTTCTATGTTTCGTATTAAGAATGTCAATACCTCTAGTTTTACTCTATTGTTTTGTACTGTGCTGTACTAAATTAAAAGCCAGCTGAATCCAGTAAAATCCGTTACATCCACTTTGGACACAGTTAGTGGTAACAATAACCTCTCCTCTTTTCCTTGATCTTCCAAGTGCTCATTATCTTTGAAGTAGCCCCTTCAACCCCCAAAATATGAAGTAGGCTCATGTTTTTTCCATTAACCAATGCGTGCCACACTTATGCTTGTTTCATCATTTCCCCCTTCTGACTATTTCAACGTTCCTATCAATTTTACATGAGCAATTTTGATTATGGTGATAATCATGTAATTTTCTCCATTGTGTCTATTTTATTACATCAATCCTCCTAGGTCAAAATTGTCCTTAAAACTTTTTGGCCCCCAAATGACAGTGGGTCCATAAATGTCTAACAGTAATCGTTGAATTGTATTCTGGGCTACATTTAAGACTCGGGCATGCATGCAAATTGTAATGCAGTTGTTGTCACCATATCTTCTTTATATTTTTTGACGAAATGCCTGTAATAATATACTACAAGGATGACGGGCACGGTAGCCTCGCTGTCTAAGGCATATACTGTGTTCTCTCGCTCGTAAGCCGGGATCCTGGTTTCGAATCCCACACAAGGCATGGACCTTTGGTTTGTGTATTTATTCTGTGTTTGTGTTGTCCTTTGTTCACATAGAGGTCTTGCGACCGGCTGATCACTCGTTCAAGGAGTCCTACCGACTGTACAATGGTCATGAAACTAAAGATCAGTGGCCAGGGCCCAAGGGAGCTGTTGAGGCAGTGAAAGAACAACTTAAGGATAAGTCTAGCTGTCGAAGTTTACTGAGACTAAATCACTGTAATAAGGAAGCCACCTGAAAAACATAGAATGTCATAATGGGCAGATGACAGTGGTCACGCTGTGTAAGATATGAACTGTCTTCGCCCGCTCGAACACTGGGATTGTGGGTTCGGATCCCACTCGAGGCATGAATATCTGTGTGCCTTTATTCTGTGTTCGTGCAGTTTTGTTGTAGGTAGCGGCCTTAGGACAGGCTGATCCCCGGTTCAAGGAGTACTACCGATTATGTATACGATTGAGGAACTGAAAAAGCGACCAATTTCCAAGAGCTATAGAGTCACTGACAGGACTAGAAAGGCAGAACAGGAGTTCACACATTCTGACCAATGAATCTTGGATTCGCGCCCGTCCAAAGGACAAGCCTACCTAGAATAGGACCCCTTGTAAGGTGTAGATTGCAGTCACAAGGATATCCACACAATGATTAAATATAAAATGTATATTTTTGGTGTTGACAGGAAAAAATAATTTGGAATGTGACCAACAGTTGTACTCCCAAAAGAGGCAGGGCACACCCAAGCGTGCTAAGGCGTCTAAAGTTATGACTTGGGGACCGAAGCTAGTAATGAGGCTGAGAAGACACGTGGAACACAGGCATTTGACTTGTAGCGGATATCAGAAGCACTTCGGGCAGCGCTGTGTGAGGTGCCCGTTACTTTAACAACGTCTGTACTTTGCAGTGGGGGGCGGGGGAACCCTTTGTAGAAACCGATGGAGGAAATATAAAGTATAAAAGGATTTAAATTTATTTCAATCAGTGGCTATTATTTATATTATCGCGTGTATTTATTTTTACACCAAGAAAATACTAATTCATTTAATTCTTGTTTTAAGCCTGAGTTTAAAATGAAATCAAACGACACACAGTAACACGAATATGAACAATTAGCTCCTATTGCCTCTAGCGATACCAGATAGGCCTAATGAAGTGTATATTTGACTCGTGTTTATTCCAATACAAATTGTGAGGTTATGGAAAGGATTTGCTGAAAAAATTATATTCTATATAAAAGCTAGTCACGGTTACGTAGTAACACAGGGCCATATAAACGGCAGCACGCCGGTCGTTAATGGTGATACCTTCGTGGACAGGCGCGCTTCCCGTTGCCATGGAATCACTGATAAATACGGGGCCCTAGTTCTCCAGGTTGGGGAAATCTCGAATCTGAGAGAGTAAAATATGGTCATGAGTCCCGGGGGCCTCGGACCTGAGAATGACTGCGCTGGTGGGGACCAGCAACAATTGTAAATGATAGGCTCATCCTCTCGTCAGAGAGGATGTTACATGAGGGCTACAATCGCAAGTGTTCTGTTGAAAAATAAAATTACTGGTCGTGAGTTCTCAAGGGGTTTGTCGCCAAGACGAACTGATTGGTGGTAAATTGCCAGTCGTAAAATAACTCTGACTTTGAACTTAATCAGTTGATACATCAGGCGGTGAATAGAAGAGAGCCAGTTTTAAGGAAGGCAGACAGTTGGAAAGGAGCCGCCATTCAAAGATGAATTGAACACGGAAACAGAACAACCTCCACTATTAGAAGCCGTTGCCAGGGAAAGACTAGTGAAAACATACCAGATAGAGAAGTCTGTGTGTGCTCCATTCATTTGAAGAGTGTGTAGACTAGCGAGAGTTTATACTTACTTGAGTCACAGACATTCAATAAATCAAGTATCCAATTCAGAACTCTGTCAAGAGTCACTCATGATTCGACAATAAGAATGTGACCTCCCAGTAGGATTTCAACCAATGACCTGAAACCGACGATCATGTGCCCATGAAAACCGGAGATATGATGCTTCACACGGAAATAAAGCAACGATATACATTATATGAAACACGACATTGTTTAATATGTGTTACTTCTGTTTTATAAAATCCAGAAAATTTTCGCTCTCCCTCTGAGCCATCAACACATTAAACAAGACACGTGAGACGTGGCAACACTGCGGCTCATGTCCACGGTTACCGCTAATTGTGTGTGGATCTTCGTTAAAGGCGCCGCTACCATGACAACATATTGCTTTTACCGACTCGTTCATTTTTATTCTGTACGTGATAAAATACACAAGCAGTGGATAATAAGTGCTGGTGGCAGTAAGGAATGTTCCAATGACAACAGCCACCAATCTTGAAGATTATTGTCAACTAAGGAGAAAAAAACAATTTAGAACAGACCACGGTTCATATGAAATTACCTCGAGGAGAAGAGAAAGAGGCCTTCTGATTTCTCTGTCAGCAAAGTCACTCTAGTTTCAAACTGAGCTCAGTACTAAGAAAGAAACAGATTCTTGTTGCAAAATAATGAGGCCCCATTTCTTCAGGTTCTCTATTTCTAGGCGCGATCGCAACCCTGAGGTGCACCTCAGAAGTTAGCAACTCAGTGTGTATGAAAAATATTTGTAACCGTTGTAGAAATAATCTTGAAAACCGATACTGTATAAGTTTAGGTAAAATTGTAGACTGATTTTAATTTTCGTTTATATTAAAGAATATTAACGACTACTGCAGCCACCTCCTCTCAATGGTTTCTTGCTCGCGAATCTTTCTACCCTGAAGATGGAGGTGATACTTTCATCCGAAACGTCAGTTCACACAAGATCTACATGGTACCACATCCCAGAAAACAGCACTCTTCATAACTACCGCTATAAAAACCTCAAAATTTACAATGAAAACACACGACTGTGTTCTCGTAAAAACAAGGCTTCTCTGTTATCCCTGGTCCAGTTTGTAGATTGTCGTAATAGCAACTAAAGATCATCAAAATATTTTTTTCCCATCTTCGTTATACCTTAAATTGGAAACGAAGGAAAGCCCTGCGAGTTCAACAAGATTTCCCGTTACGCAATTTTGGTTCCGACCATACGAGAGGAATAAAGCCTAGCAACTTCTTTATTATGAGGGAAGTTTGAGTGAAAATGGATGATAACAAAATAATTGGCTATAGCACAAATAGAGAATTAAGTCAGGCAATGGAAAATAAAACAGTGGGACGAAGAAATCCTGGAAGCTTTAAGACTAGCCGGAGAACCCGACTACAATTAGAAGGATTTAGGAAGAGACAATAAAGCGTAGTCCTGAAAGGTCCCTGCTGACAAAGAGAATTTTGTTTCCGTAGAGAGAGGTCTGACAGAAGTACCCATCGGAAGAATAAGAGGAAGTTACCCGAGTTTGTAAATTGGCACTCGGGCCGCGCCATAGCTCAAGCAGTTAGTCGCTGGCTTTCCACCGCGGCGGCCCAGGTTCGATCCCGGGTCTGGTCAAGTGGGATTTGTGGTGGACAAAGTGGCGCTGGGGCAGATTTTCTCCTCGTACTTCGGTTTCCCCTGCCAATCTTCATTCCACCAATTGCTCCACATTCACCTTCGCCTATAATCTGGGGCTGGTACAGTAGGCCAGAAGTGGCCGCAGTACAAGGGACTTAGTCCCACCCCACTAGCAATAAAAAAAATTAACACTCAGGCCGTTGTGGACAGTAATATGCTTAATTAGTAGGGATAATGAGAAGATGAAAATATAATGTATCAGTGAAGGTAAACAAAAGCAATTCAATTTGGAGTCAATACGAGAGCTCAGTGCAAAAATTCTTTATTCTTTTTTCTTCTGCTCACAAATTTCGAACACTAAACGAACTCTCTTGGTCATGGGATTTAACGAGCTGCCCCTTACCCTTGTTAACGTCGTGCACGTCATTCTCCTTCTTTCTAATACAAAGAGTATACATGTTTTTACGAACTACTTCCACAAAACAGAGAAATTCTTAAGAAGTTAATATTCTTTAAGTTAACGAAGGCATTTCCCACCTCTTATGGAAAATTCACTATAGGACCGCCTCTGTTGTCTAGTGGTCAGAGTTTCTGACTACAAATTAAGAGGTCCTGGGTTCGATTCACGGCGCTACCAGATTTTCTGAGAATTATTGGGTCTGGAACGGGGTCCATTCAACCTCATGAGGATAATTGAGGAGCTATTTTAAGAAAATAGCGGCTCTGGTCTAGAAATCCGAAATTAACGACCGTGGGGATTCGTTGCGCTGACAATACAATAACCTCTAAAGTTGGCAATAACTTCGCCGGCAAGCGGCGGTCGCTCGGTTGGTATAGTTCGCTTACGGACTAAAACCACGAAATATTGTTCGCAACAGTTCATCACTGTCACCCCTTGTTTCCAGCCATCGGTAAGCAAACCGTAAGGAAACATACTGTTTAGTATAACTGAATTTTTGTGAGAGAACAATATAAACACAGACTTTAAAGAAACAGGATTTGAGAATGTGGAACTGGTTCGTTTGGCCCAGAATCTAAAGCTAGCTTTTGGAAAGAAAGTAATGAAAATTAGAGTTCAAGAAAAAGTAGGAATTTCCTGACAAGCTGAATGCCTGTTAACTTCTCAAAAAGGGTCCTCTTCAGTTTATTCTGTTAGCCCGACGACACCATTAGAAGGAATTAACAAACTCCAAGGAATATATTTTTCTCTTGATAGGTTAAATAGTCACTCAGCCGATTAAGAAATTTTCGGTTTTTCAGAAGTACAAGCTTCATTACTCTGTTCCCGATGGCTGCTTCTAGACTCTGTCTGAAACAAGACAGTCTAGTCAACATTCTCAGATGCTGTTTCTTTAAAATCCATTTTGATATCATTCTCACGTCTGAGCTTAGTTTTCCCACATAGTTTTTCACTAAAGGTTTGCCTACAAAATTTCCGTATTCACTTCTCACTTCTTCCACATAAGATGACCATCCGTCCCCTTTCATTATTATTGATGTGAGAACCCCAACAATATTCGGTGAAAAGGAAAACTTACAAATGGAGCAGCCCTTAATTATGCGACTTTTTCCGGTTTCATTTATTCCAGCCTCTTATACTTAGATGTGCTTCTCTGTTCTCTGGCTCAGTCTATGTTCATTTCCGGATGTGACAGCCGAGCATACCCGTAAGCATACAAAGTAACAAGTAATAATAGGTGTTTGTATGTTTTAATATTTACAGCTAGATAGCATAGGAATGAAGAAAGAGGTTCTCATTTTAGTGGTAGCAGGAATTCTCGGATTTCTGTTTGTTACTGGATGCAAATTTTATTTATTTTTCTAGGGTCCAGGATTTTCAGAACAGTGGCCATGAGAAGATATATCTCCTGAAATATAACCCTGGACTACATGACATTACATCCCAGAAAATGGAACCCTTTTTACTGTAATGTGTACAACCGTTGCTATGCAATGACCGCGAGATAAGCCAAGAAACAAAGATGATATGCAACCGTTTTCTAAGCAACGGATCGGTAAACACGTTCCCGCTGCAACGAATAATCACACAGAAATATATTTACTGCTGGAAACGGTGTTTGCTACTCAGTCCGTGCAAAGAGGTTATAAGGAAGACAATTGGGGCACACAATCATTTGAGAGTTGAGTTCTGTAAGGGAGGCTGAGAAGAGACGGCGCTATAGTTTAGTTGTGGGATATTCGCCGAAGAGTAACGAAATAAGCAGAAGCTGAAGATTCTCCTATGTTGGGAGCTGTTACCAAGTAACAACTAATGCAGGCACTGCAGTCTGTAGGAGACTTAGCGCATAGCGAATTGTAAATTGTAGAAGTTAGAAATGGAGTTAGAATTGTTCATACTTACGACCTTACAAACGACTCGTTTCTTGTCGTTGTCGTTGTTTACATTCCCTACAGAACGGACAATACTTTGTAAGCTGAGGCACCGACAATATAATTAACATTGATATTACTACATCTACATCACGAGCCTCCAATAACAGTTTTTATACACAAAATATAGAACACTCTAATTTGTCCATGGGAACGAAACAAACCATAAAAACCAATGACTGACTCGATGATGTAAAGCATCAATTGAAGAATTTTATTCTTGTTTTATACTATAACTTTTGTTTTATATAATCTAATTTATTGTATTTTTACGTCAAGTATTTTAATATAATTAATATTTTTGTATCCAATTTTATTAATACTGCAGTTCAGTGGTGTATATATGTTAGCCATGTATTTGCCTGATGATGGCTATTAATAGCCGAAACATGTAGCAGAGCCAAAACCAGGCACTGACCTTGATATAGCTGCGTTGTGACGGTCTTAATAAAGAAGCTATTCACCAATTCATACCTCGTCTATAGTCACCCCTAAATCGTGACATTATTTAGCTGTTACTCCCTAATATACGAACCACGCTGCAATTTAAGATTTACAAAATATCTCTGACTTACGATTTTATAAAGTTGCTCATCTTTTCCGGTTATGAATTTCAGGTTTAAAATTTATGTAACGACACTTATGAGTATGACTCCCTTGATTTTTCTTTATAATTCAGGTCCTAGAACAAATATTAGGTTTTTGGGCATTATCCATCGTCTTGTCTTAATCTAAACACCGTCCTGTTTATTTTTCAAAACGCAACGTTTCGGAGACTGAATTTTTCTCCTTCTTCAGGTAAAACCTACTCAGTTGGGCCCAATCGATATAGCTATTCTCTATTTCCGGAGAAGACAGAATTCAGAGTCTGAAACGTTGTGTTTTGAAAAATAAACAGGACGGTTTTTGGACCATCGTCACAAACTTCTAGAACTCATTCAGGTCCTACAAGTTCTGGTCCTTACGGGAAATGAAAATGATCCTATTTTGAAACCTATGTAAGTTCAGCATCCTTACAGGAGGACACTTTGTCATCAATCGCAGGTTGCACAATCCGGAATTCAGAATACTGAGCTAATTTAAATTTAGATTGCCCCCTTGCTAGTAATTTAATGCCTGCACAGTCTCACGGGAGCTTGACATTCGTGATAAAATCAAGACAGTAGTGTCACTCTATGACAGCGACAGGTTGGAACAAAGTGTGGCAAGTTTATTTACGTTTTCACGGAAACACTTGTCACGTGCGTGTTGAAACAGCGGCAAAGTTGCGCAATTCAGAATGTTTGTGCTGTAAATGTAAAGTCACCGCTGCAGTACCTCTAGGATCATGGGGTCGAACTTCATGCAGCAGACAATGTTCGCTCAGCTGCTAAAGTTTTTTCCCTCTTTTTATGAATCTCGGTCCACAGGTGAGCCACAGGGTCCTGTTTCGGGCTCTCGCGTCGTACTTTTGTAAGAACTATTTTAATAATAAATTTAAAGTCTTATCATTGTGCTGCCAAATTACCAATAAATAAAAAATATTATTTTAACATAATTATTGCCCCGAAATATTTAAACTTGTAAAACAATATGAACTAACCTTGAGAAACTTCTATCTATGTGTTTATTGAAGGATAACTTGACGATAATATTTGAATGTCGAAACATTTTGTAATTATACTGTATTCTGGCGTCTTTAAATTTACCACAAATTGTAATGGTAAATCATAAATTAAGACAAAACTATCCCTGTTAACAGGCCATGGAGGTACATACGGTTGTGAGATGTCGAGACTCTCACATTTTCTTTAAAAATCGGTTCACAGATGGTGGTAAAGTTGTCATCCTTACGCGCCGGCCACCCTTTACCCTCAGGAAGATTCCTGGTATTCATTTCTGTTAGAGGCTGAGCCAATCCCAAGGCCATAGTGCGACTGGAAGGATTAGGTAAATTGCAAAAATCCGCCACATCGGGAATCGAACCCGCGACCTTCTGGCTTGTAGCATAGTGCCTCAACCAAATACGTTACCGCATGCCCCAATGATACGTCATTCAAACTATATACATTTTAATATTAATCCTCTCATTTTACCTGACATACAGATCTTCCAAATGTCCCTTACTTTCCTTTAGATTTTCCGAAAAAAACGTGGAGATAAAACTCCACTTATTTATTGATCTTGGTAGTAGGATTCGGCCCGGGGAAAGCAGTTCTAGCACTCATTGAATGAGTGGCTAGGTGAGCAACAGCAACGACGTGGAAGGCGTGGTCGATAGAAAAAGAGAACGTCCCAATATATATCCCCGATTGGAAACCCTCTCGTCATGACTATGGCCAGTGGAGTTTCTCTTCGTTTCGTTTTCTCTCTCCCTATTTAGTTCTTTATTTTCCCCTGCCTTTCTCTCTTTCTCCCCCGCTCTCTTTTCATTCTGATTGCCCACTTTTTTTTTACGAGTATTCGTTTATTACATTTAGACCTTCAAGAGACCCAGTACGCCCTATCACTACAAAATTGAACTGCTAAGCTTTTATTGTACATTTTCGAAAGTCTGCGAGGCTAAAGGTAACCCCTTGATTTTTTTAGCTGTAAGATAAAATATATTGATCGTATTTGCTTTCAAACATGTATGCATGATCCCTGAATGAACCAGAATATGTATTTACTTGTGCACAATATTTTGTGATATTCCTTCTTTCACATTATGACTTCAAAATGACATTTTTAAAACATGACAATGTTAAAATTGAGAAACAAATAAGGAAACAAGTACCAAATATTTGATTTGTAAGCGCTGCAAAAAAAATATGCTTCGCCAAAAGCAGTTGCAACTTACGGAAGCAGAACTCCGAAACTCCAGAGACTTCTCTCAGATGGGGATCCATTCGGAGTATTCTTCTATTTCTTCATGCAGTCTTTTTGTAACCACCTTCTGCTGTCTTTTGTTTATTTCCACATCCTCTCCGTTTCTAATCCTGTCTTTGTTAACTGTGAAAATTGCTAAAATTTTACGAAGTAAAATATTCTTCAGTAATGAAGAAAGCAGTCTTCTGGGATTTGGCACCGTGTATATGTGGTTTTAACCGACGTTTCAGAGGAACGTATCGCTTCCATCTTCAGGGTAGAAGGAAAAATGTAAGAAATCCTCAAGCGAAGAGACCGTGAGAACCGGTAAAAGTAGTCTGCTTTTACCGATTCTCATGGTCGCTCAGCTTGCGGATTTCTTATATTTTTTCTTCTACCCTGAAGATGGAGGCGATACGTTCTTCCGAAACGTCGGTTAATACCACATATACACGGTGCTAATCCCAGAAGACTGCTTTCTTCATAGTCACCGCCGTGAAAGCCTCAAATCTTACATATTCTTCAGTACTTTACACACCGTATTCGCATATCAATAGCCCCATTTGGCTAAAGCATAACGTATTACACTGCTCTTCAAAAGCGATCAACTTACTGTGTTAAGATCTAACATTATCGAAAGCGATGTTTGCTGAAGATCGAACACTTGTCTCTGTTTGACGGTTTGAATCACTCCTAAACATAATACTTCAAGCTAATATCACTGTAACAGGTTTCCCCTTCTTTCAAACATTTTGCTGTAAATCCTGGATAAGACTGGAACTTCACCGCGATAGCAAGACACAAACCTACTGCATAAGCACTGTCATAGAAAGCACATGTTCTCTACAACTCAGAAAAACAAAATGGATGCTTGTTTCTACAGGTTGGCCACCACAGTGAAATTCTTTTCCCGTAAGAAAATTCCCTATGAGGAGCGGTTTGTTTGAAAATAGATAATTTTACCTACGAAAGTAACACGCAAGTCGAGGACACATGCCCATCTCAGCCCATTGCATTAACATGCAGGGCAAACACGGTTACATGAGTTTAATTCTTTCTACATGAGGTTTCTCTTACGAATTTATTTTTCAGAACGAACCGAGCTGCCACATCAAGGAATGGACGTGTATAAATGTGTATGCCATATTAGACCAATGTAAGGCGTGTTTTCTTTTAAAATGCTGCGTCTTAGGAAAGAGGGATTACTTATTTACAGGTCCATAATTAAAATATGAAGATGATTGTGATGAGATCAGATTTATTGTACACTTTGTTACAGCGCGTGACTACACTTTAAAATTCTCTATTACACGCACACTAGTGTCCACATCACGTCTTCACTAGCCGTTGCTCAATAGCGGCTTCAAACAACGAACTCTCTCCTTCCTCCGAGTTACCGAATTATAGCCGGCCTCAGCTACAAGCATCTCCGGGAACAGCTCAGAACTTGATCTCAGCTTTTCTTTAACTAAATGACTAACTCAGTTACTCACCAACCAACTAACTCAGCTCAACTAAAGGCCGCACCATAGCTCAAGCGGTTAGTCACTGGCTTCCCATCGCGGCGGCCCGGGTTCGATCCCGGGTCTGGTCTAGTGGGATTTCTGGTGGACAAAGTGGCACTGGGGAGGGTTTTCTCCGATTACTTCGGTTTCCCCTGCCAATCTTCATTCCACCAAATTCTCCATCATCATAATCAACCGGGGCAGGCTACAATAGTCCAATCAGTGGCCGCCGTGCCGAGTGGACCCAGCTGGACTCCACCCACCACTAAGAGGAAAAGGAAAAACTCAACTAAACTAACTCTCGCTAACTAACTGTCCTGCTTGTAACATCTCGGCACAGGCTGCACAGAAAACAGGTTTCCATTATTGCTGTATAGGTTTTGCCGACGAACATGCTTGTTGCCCAGCAACGAATTTACGTGCCACACTATATGAGGTATTAAATTTTGAATTTATTTGTTCCTAATAACATTTTCTCCCTTTCTATTCCTGAGGAATGATTGACATATTCAATTTTTTCAAAATGATTTCTTCATTGGAAAATTTTCTGTCGTCTCTTATTCAGTCCGCCCGATATTATTATTTATGCGGCATTTAAAAATGTATATATAATTTTTGGTTTAAAAGTAAAGGATCAATAAAATTCACTATTTTGTAGTTTACCGCCCTCCCTTGAATTATATTAAAAGAGAAGGGAATTCTAAGTGGGCAGACCTTTGAACAATTTAAGGTAATGTAGCACCCCAGTCTCGAACAGAAATCATCAAGTACGTGTATTGCACCAAAGCTGTGCTTCCCTTTAATGAGAACAATATTCTTTTATATTGTTAGTGGGGCGAGACTAAGTTCCTTGTACTGCGGCCACTTCTGGCCTATTGTACCAGCCCAAGATGATAGGTGAGTGTGATTGTGGAGCAATTGGCGGAATGAAGATTGGCAGGGGAAACCGAAGTACTCGGAGAAATCCTGCCCCAGCGCCACTTTGTCCACCACAAACCCCACTTGACCAGACTCCGGGATGGAACCCGAGCCACAGTGGTGGGAAGCTACCGACTAACCGCTTGAGCTATGGCGGGGCCAATTTTTTACACGGAAATTTCTTTTCTAAGAAACACGACGTAACACGAAACAGCATAACTAGAACTGAGCAACAAACATGCCCAGAAATAAACAGGGGATTGGGCCCCTGAGTGAGTTTTCCTCAACCGAAACCTTGAAAGTAATTTCTTTTGAGGGGAGCAGTCAAAAGTCACATAATATTTCTGTAATATAACAAAGATAAGTAAATAAAATTATTGTTTTCTCTAAAGGGTAAGGTAAAGTTGTCCTTGTGCTTAACTAGTTAAGCACTACGCCATGAAAGCGTATGAGGGAGTGGATGTATAGCCCACATTTTCTTGACCTCGGCCATAGTTATACGTGAGTGGTCAGTTTCATGACCCTGCCGCTTTACCCCTGAGGGCGTAGCCCCGGCTCTCCATTGGATAGGATTTTGGAGAGACAACGTGGAGAAGAGAAAATTCTTGACCCTACCAAGACTCGAACTCCGATCCCTGGATCCCCCACTCCGCTAGTCGCTATATCGACTACGCTATCCCGGCTCACTATCTAAGGGGTTGGTATTAAAATATTAAGAATGTGTTTTACCATTACTAATGACCATTTTGGACTGAATTAAGGAGGCTGAAGTTTATCGATTTAAGATGTACAAAGTGGAAGGAGTCTGTCCCACAATAGCGATTTCTTCTGATTCTTGCTCAACAACTACAATATTATGTTTTATGTTAATGTAGTCTGTTCTTGCAGTTAGCAGCCTCCTCTGATTCCCGTTCTTTCACTTATTTAGGAGCTTCTTCTTTCACGTAATTTAGCAAGTTCCTCTTTTTATTGCACTGCATTTTAAGAGCTTTTCGTCATGAAATTCAGCAGCTCCCTCTGTTGTTGTGAGTTCCAGCTTCCCTTTCCTCAGACACATGAACACAACAGCTCACTCTGTTGTTGTGAGTTCCAGCTTCCCTTTCCTCAGACACATGAACACAACAGCTCACTCTGTTGTTGTGAGTTCCAGCTTCCCTTTCCTCAGGCACATGAACACAACAGCTCCCTCTGTTGTTGTGAATTCCAGCTTCCCGTTTCTCAGACCCACGGAACACAACAGCTCCCTCTGTTGTTGTGAGTTCCAGCTTCTCGTTCCTCAGACCCACGGAACACAACATGCTCTCTCTCAAGATGAATGAATGAACGGATATCCAGTCATTTCAGCTTCTTTTTTAATGTTGTTCTTAATTTTAACGCAGAAATGAAATGTAAATTTCATGCATTCGTTTGTAATTTTGATTCCCACGTTCCTAATTACAATACAAATTGTAATAATAACATTTTAGTGAAGACAATGCAGAAGTTTGCATACTAGACAAAACAAAAAGTCAATTTTCCAGAGTGACTTTTACTATATTTTTATAACACGAAGTAAATATACACTGTTTCTATAATAAATATAATTCCTTCTAACGCTATAGTTAGACTTTCCTGTCGCTGTTCATAGGCCAATCATTGATACGGTTTTGAGGTCGGACTGTTTGGTAACAGACAGATATCAGTTGGTACGAGGGAAATCCATCTGTCTGTCTACGGCACACATCCCATTTTCGAGACATGTACCGTAGTATTCACTGCTATTAAAGCTGCTATTGGTTCACTACTCATAACTATGTACACTTAACTTTGTAAATCAAACACAAGCACATGCTCAGTGTAATTTCTTTATAAACGCAATAAATACATCAACTGATAATATCTTACAGCCCAAAAATCATGTTCTAAACTATTCTGACAAGCGGCAACTGGCACAAAATGAATCGAGGGTGGATTTATAAGGCTAAGAATGAGCAGCTGAAACACGCAAGCCTTTGTGTCAGAAGAAAGAATATAAGCAAAGACTTCCAAGGAAACGTGCCCGAAAATACTTGGCTGTGCGTCTTGATATAATTGGAAGGACAGATTATGAGATAAAGGTAAAGGAAAAGCTATCCCTGTAACAGGCCGTGAAGGCCCGTAGGGTTGTGAGACGTTGAGGTTCCCGCATTTTTTCTAGACAGTCGGCTCACAGATGGCTATTAAATTTGTCAGCTTTACGTGCCGGCCGCCCTTTACGCCCAGGAAGATTCCTGGTATTCATTTCTGTTAGAGGCTTAGTCGAACCCAGGGCTATAGCGCGGCTGGAAGGATTAGGTCAACTGAAAAGACAAATTATCTAATCGAGAATTGTTCCGGCTTGTAGCATAGTGCCTCAACTAACTGCGCTACCGCGTGCCCCAATTATGAGATATATTTTACGTACTTATCATCCAAATCTTGATCACTCTCCATCTCCAGCGCTTCGAGAGCGAAGCTCCTTATCTGATTACTACGTCTGTGACATAACTGCATTATAGAATGAAGTAAACGTACTCCTGGAGATCCGATAATTTATTTTCTGTAATGATCTTAATAAGACCACCCAACGTAACATACGAGGCAATTTATTTCCCAACCTTCACATCTCTTGGCTCATGTAGGTCATCTTCAGAACGCAAAAATCTATATTAAAAGAATGTACTTTAAAACAACTTTAAAAATGGCAGGATTCGAAATGAGAGTTCCTATGTTAAAATCCGTTGACAGGAAACGGATAGTGAAGGCACTGTAAAGATCTAGTCATTGTTGTAATCTGTTACCTAGCAACTAATATTGTAAGCAGACGTTGAAATTTTGATGTGTTGTAGTTGAAGTAATCTTCAGTGTTATATACGTAATTACTTGTACTTACGACTTGTTATTATGCAATAAATCGATTCACCAATCTGAACTTCGTCTACAAGTCATTAATACAATTTACTATATACAACAGTGAACGTAAACGTAAGGTACAGTTCCTGTGCTTAATTGTTTAAGCACCACGCCATGAAGACGTATGGGGAAGTTGGAGTATAGCTCCGACGTTCTTGACCTCTACATAAGATGCTGTGTGGTCAGAGTCACGCTCCGGGTCTTCAGAATGTTCATGACGTGCACACCAGAACTTGTAATTAATTTTAATTGATGCTGACGCCTCTACAACAATAATTACGTTGGAAATGATGTTTTCTATTCGGTCCGTGCAAAGTGGTTATAAGGAAGACAAGTGGGGTGACCCAGTTAGTTGACGAGTCTGAGAAGAGAATCCTAGGAAGTTAATGTGCAATGGCCGCCAGCCTGGGAGACAGCTGGCAGTTAGTTGTCCCTTGAGAGTTGAGTTCTACACGGGAGTTTCTGAATATAGAGCCTGAGCGGGGAAGCTGAAACTGATAGAAGTCGTTGCCAGTGAACGGCTGACGAAGACACAGCATGCTGGAAAAAGGCTTTGCGGGTGCTGTGATAATGTGTAATGTGTGCACATAGAAGATAGCGTTGTAATTAATTTTAGTTCCGAGTGGTGTGTATAAGTGATCAATAAATCCATTAATCGATCCGTACCCTATTCACAGTCACCTCTAAATCGTGACAATATTATCAGTTGCGCTGGTGTGTTCTACAAGACCACCCAGCAGAATGTGGTTAAAAAGAAGAATTTCCTCTGCTACCCATGTCACACAGCCAATGCCGCCGGCAAGCGGGCCCCAAAGTGCCGGTCACGGTAGTCGAGCGGTCTAAGGCATGCACTGTCTTCGTTCGCTCGGAAGCCGGGCTCGTGGGTTCGAATCCCACTCAGGGCATGGATGTTTAGTTTGTGTGTGTGCGTTTTTCTGTGTTTGTGTACAGGTAGAGGCCTTGCGACGAGCTGATCACCCACCCAAGGAGTCCTACCGAATGTGTAAGATCTAGATAACCGAAGTGAACGGAGAAGTTCATGGAGGTAGGCCTAGGCCAACTGGGGGAAAAAAAGCGGGCCCGAAAATGGCGTGCATATGAGTGAAAGTCTACAAGATTTAGTGACACTTGTGGTACAGTCGGAGACAATCGCTGTCAAGAGATTGCAGAGACTAGAGTGCTCTTAAAGGCTGTTATTATATAGGTTGTTATGCTTGAGCGTTTAAAACTCAGTCTAAGTTTTCTGAGTCAGTTCGAACATTAGAATCTGGTTCAACTCTCGCTTTGTATAAGGCAGCATATCTACATTCATCTATGTTGTGTTGTCTAGGTAAAGCTCCTAAGTCCTAGCCCCTATTTCAGTGCTCTTTCAAATTGACTGGTTCAATTTATATCGAGTAACTGTTTCTTTAATTGCTAGTGGGGTGAGACTAAGTCCCTTGTACTGCGGCCACTTCTGACCTATTGTACCAGCACCAGATGATAGGTGAGGGTAATTGTGGAGCAATTTGTGGAATGAAGATTGGCAGGGAAACCGAAGTACTCGGAGGAAACCTGCGCCAGCGCCACTTTGTCCACAACAAATCCCTCTTGACCAGACCCGGGATCGAAACCAGGCCGCCGCGGTGGGAAGCCAGCGACTAACCGCTTGAGCTATGGCGCGGATTATATTGAAAATACCTTCAATAGTTTCATGCCGAAATGATCCAGAGAATTTGTTCTCAAATTATACAAAGTTTCAGAATTATCTTCACACTTTTCACATAGGTCAGGAACTACATGACGCAGCGTATTGACCTAGCAGCCTAAAGAACGTCTTGTTGCTGAAATGATTACTTTCTTTTTATTACTCTTTTACACAGGAACTTTGTGGCTGCTGATGGGTGTATGCAGCTTGAAATGCGCAGTTGCAGGATAACTGTGAATGGTGATTTGAGAAGGATGGGCAACGAATTGCCGTCACTTCGTCAAGAAGCACGACAACCCTTGTAAGGACATGCGGTCTCAAAGCCGAGATTCCTCAGGGATCCCCCAACAACGATTCTTGTGCGCTGACTCGTACATGGCGAAATTCGATCAAAAGTCTACGGAACTCGTAAAGTGAGAATTTACGTGGCATAAATATATTTTAAGTTGTAAAATTAATTTTTTGTTGCTAATAAGGAATCGAGGAATGAAGCGATAATGATATAGGCTAACATTCCTTCCAGAGAATTAAATTGGTTTTATGGATATTAGATGAAGCTGTTTGAAAAGAAATCTTGAATTTATTTTGGCAGAAATGGTCCTTACGTTTGCAATATAAGTAAATCGATAGACTTATAATTCCCAGCAGAGTCCATCAGAATTCACCTGATCTTCCGTAAGTAAGGCTTACCTAGAAATTGATGAGATGTTTTGGGGACCATTCTTTTCTGTGTTTTTATACGATCTTTTTTCAAATCACAAGTCGCTCGCGACAAGTATGTTGACGTGTCTTAAGAGTTACAGGATAAAGTATAATAAAAACAACACGTCATAATCTTAGCGCAGTTATTTATTTCACAATAGATGGATATTAGTCTAGAAATTTCATCTCATACTTTTATTGCTAATGGTTTTCTTTAAAGAACTTCAAAATGAAAGAAGCCTTAATTATTGTAAAAGGATGAACAAAGTAGGAAATTAGTTCTGATTTTTGTAGGATTATGAATGACTTGTCATTCCTTTGCTTGATCTTATCTTCTACTGTGGAGGTGTTTATTGCAACTGTACAAATATGTATTTAGTTCATTTTAGAATATGTTTATTGTTGCAGTTCCCTAACATATTTTGTTTAGTGACTGAACATTGACTTTCAGTATAGACAAATATGTAAGAATAGGCAGACTTTTCTTCTAATTGTACTCTTTAATGACAGGAAGAAAATCACAAACTGAGACACCGGGAAGTTTGGGTAATTGTGGATTTTGTATCTGTGTGGGTAAATAATTCTATTTCAGTTACTTTCCCTGTGACTCGCTAAGGCAACAGCGGGATCTATGCCACGCACAAATTCACGTCCATAGTGCCCAATGTCCAGAATCAATGCATAGGCTTCAGTCCGTTCCCTTGTCGCTATGTCTTTGTATCAAATCCACCAAAATTTAGATGTCTTAATGTTTTGTGAGAACTTGCTCTCTGACAAATCACACAAATCAATCTTATCATTCTGTTCTACAATAATTAAAAAAAAATACATTTTTTGCAGCCAATATGCATTGAATCACACTTACACTTATGTTTTATGGAATAAATATAAAATAACCACAAAGCATAACATGAAGAATGCCGTCTTCTGGGATATTGCGTCTTGTAGATAATGTGTAAACCGATGTTTCGGAAGAACATATCGCCTCCATCCTCTGGGTAGAAAAATCTGCAAGTGAAGAAGAAACGTGAGCAGGTGGCTGCAGATGGAGACTATACCTTCATCCGAAACGTCGGTTTACACAATATCTACACGACGCCATATCTCAAAAGATGGCATTCTTCATAGTCACCGCCGTGAAGACCTCAAATCTTGCACAAAGCATAACAATTTATTACTTTCCGTATTTGAAAGAATTCGCTGGTTTTACAATAGAAAATTTGGCCTAAAGTTGTATAATAATATCAGATATTTAATCCAAAGTTTCTTTAAAATAATATACAGTCGCATCACGGTGGCAAACTAGGAAGATATGTTATAGTAACTTCCAATTTTGAGTCTACATTTAGGCTATTTCCGGTGACGCACTGCGCATGATCTGTGTAAAATTTCTTAAAGATCTGAAGTGGGCATAAGACTAATGTTACAACTCAAACAGAATCCTCCCAACTGAATTCGCCTGTGCCTTCATGATGACTTTAATGTTCAGATGAATCACAAATAAGGTACAAATCTGTACCGTGGCAATGTTACCTCATTCGGCAGGAACAGTGCTGCCGTCATTCAAGACCCAAAGATCAGAAAATGAGTTAGGAAAAAGAGCATTTGTGGTTTATCAGATCTTCCTACTAATAGCAATAATTAGTGCAAAGTGGATTTCAAATGACTGTTGACTAAAAATCGGTGTGTGAGTGTGTGTCTTGTTTTCATGTACATTACTATTTATACAAACAGATACAAGTTGACGTACTGTTTGTTGCTGATGAATACAGTTAGTTTTACAAAGAAATATTCTTAATCTCTGTTCTAGGTACTTTGGCTACCACAGCAAGTGAGATGTCCAGTATATAGGAACAGAGTTTTGTAATTTATCATATTTTATCAAAGATTTGTCTTGGTGTTTGGATATTAAGATAGAAAACTGTTCAACGTTTTGCAGAATTTTACTCAGCTCTAAGGTACAGTTCCAACCAAATGACTTACAACGTGCAATGAAAAAATATAATTTTATGACTAAATATTTCTATCAGTTTGTATGATATATTCTAATTATCAAAAAGATGACGTGGAACTGTCATATTGAAGTAATTAGCCTCGATACACATTGTTCAGTTCCTTAAGCATTTAAATATCTAAGAAATGAAGAATATGAAGAGTAATTTATATTAATTTCTGTTTAATACATTTTTAATTTACAATATATTTACTGTAAAAAAGAACACTACTTCTGTTTCATTATAAAATTGATAATATATATCGAACACCTTCACAAAGAAAGGAACTGTAAGCTTCAGGTATAATTGTAGTGAAGTGGAAGATTTACTCACGACACTGTTAATGATTGTCAACTTACAACTGTGCTTGAAAGTGAAGTGTATACGAAAGAAGAAAGCAGTCTTCTGGGATTTGGCACCGTGTATATGTGGTGTTAACCGACCGTTCTCACGGTCTTGTCGCTTGCAGATTTCTTATACTTTTTCTTCTACCCTGAAGATGGAGGCGATACGTTCCTCCGAAACGTCGGTTAACACCACATATACACGGTGCCAAATCCCAGAAGACTGCTTTCTTCATAGTCACCGCCGTGAAAGCCTCAAATCTTACATGGATACGAAAGGTTGAAGGGAATTGAATTCAGATGCGATAATTGCCTGCTACGCTTTCCCGTTATACCAGACACTTAACAAAGAAAACTGCTCATCATACGTCACTACTAGCTAGCCAAACCCACTGACAGGCATGTGTAAGGTAAAAAAGGGTTCGCAGGCCACTAGGGCACTAACGAAGGCAGCTGCTGTGTTTTTGTTTGTAATTCAAATGATACTTCAGTTAATTAAAGCAGGAAAAATTAGAAAACATGTGTCTTCTGCATGTCAGTGAAGAAAACGGTAATACTGCCCTTCATGCTTCGCGTAGTCACAAAGAATCATGGTGTTGGATACTGTAGTAGAACAGAAATTGTTTAGTGGATACGAGAACTATGTATAATTTTTCAGAGCTTAGGATTTCACAGCTTTGAATTTGAAGAGCAAGATCTTATGGTTGTAACTTTCAGGGTCGAGGAATGAGGCAAGCAAGAAAACAAGTTATGTAACTCCCTTTCCAGTGGTAGGTTTAACTTCTGATTTTAACACAACAACCTCGAACAAATGTCGGAGAATTTCATGTGAAGACTACCATTTGATCATAAGTCATTTACATCGGCATATCATAAACATAATGATGTAATATATTTAAAACTCGCTATATAGCTAATTGGTCAAACAAATTGTAAACAACTGGAAATTATAGCTCGTATTTTGCTTTGTTGTTTATTACATAACGCTGTTGTAAACTCATAAAATAAGTCCATAGTTTCTAGTAAATGGATAATAATTTATACTAGAAAGGATATGGAAGGAAGTGGTCATGGCCTAATTTAATGTACTAATCGAAAATTTTTATGGGAAGACCCAGAAAACCACGAAAGACCTCAATAATAATGGCTCATGTCCAAGTCGAGATTGGAACCAAAATTTCATGTATCTTTCCAGAAGTATGATGATTACAAAGTTGTTAAATTTTAATAGGATTCATAACTTAAAATAATCGATACATTTGATTAGGCCGTTATGAGTAGAACTCTAAAATAAAAAAATACTTTCATGGTTCATGAAGACATGCAGACATATAGGGGTGGATGACTGAACAGATATCGTGCAAAATTTCTCACCGTATATCATATTAATCTTTTGGTCGAACTGTACCCCATAGCATAAAATTTGTCACTTCTAATTGCAGAAGTATTATTTCCTTTTTTTACATTTTAAACTTATATCTGTATTAATGTTCTATACACATAACGCACAGGGGGATAGCATATAAGCAGAGTTTGGACATAAGTGACTTACGAAACAAAACACAGTCTGTGTTATATAAACAAACATACTCTTTGGTATAAATAAAAACTGAACAGCGCGTACTTTTACACATAATCCAATCTATAGTACATAATTTATAATATTTTATTTCTTATTTTTTAAATTTTGTTTTTCTTATATATACAGACATTACTTACTGTATCTAGTGTTTAGTTCACACTCGACACTCGATTGTTTCATGTGCTGCACTTTCTCAAAATGGCGGCGATGTTAACCATCTAGAAGTGAGTGACACAGTACTTTTAATTTTATTTTAAGAAAAGTAAGAAGAGAAAGGCAGAGGAGGGAGGATTATGGCATCATATCAGCTTTCTCATCGTCCAAGGAGTACTGCTCCCCCCTCCAACTCCCCTCATTTTATGTCGTCACTACACTTTGTCGGTGATGTCACATGCTCACTGTTACTGTTCGGTTTTACTTCTAACCCGTTCACCATTTTCTCAATACTCTTTAGTTCACTTGCTGTTGTAGAACTACTCCCTGTTGGAGGTGTAGAATTCGCTACAGTGGGTGTCACATCACCTGAAGATGGCGGCGATCTCGACAGTGGTGGGGGTGGTGGAGACGTAACGGATGGCTTGTTCCCAGAAGGTGTGGGACTACTGCTCAAACTTCTGCTGCCAGCATTGGGCAAGATGGCGTTGCTATGACTGTTGTGTAATGAGCCTGGGGTCACAGTCTCGAATGCAGATCCTAGAGGCGACCCGCCTAGAGAGTTAGACGTGGGGGGGACAACAGGTAGGGTATAAGGCGTAAACCGGTGGACCCCTGCCTTCAGCTGGTGGTGCAGTGCCCCTGTGGGGGACCCTGAAGCAGTGATGTGGTGTGGGTGGTGGGCGTGTGTCAGGCCCGCAGCTGTGTACGCCGCTGCATGGCCAAACAGTGCGGGGTGCTGAGCCGCCAATGCAAGCTGTGCATTGAACAGTAAGCTAGGGTTCATACCAGGACCTCCGTGTCCTGCCGCTGCTCCTGTGAACAAGGACAGAGGAGGTCCTGGTGCTAGAAGAGGGTGTCCTCCTGAGGCACCAGGGTAGAACCCGTGGGGGTACAAATATGGCAGTATATGTGGAGGGGGGTGAATTGGTGGACCGACCGAGATATTCGGTGAGGGGTAGTCACTGGATGTAGAGTGATGTTGGCCGGAGGGACCAGCAGTAGAGCTAAGGGTGTCCTTGAGTCCTGGCGATGCACTGGCGGAGGGTCTGAAGGCTGTCGTGGAGGTGCTGCCAGCCCCTACAGACTCCGAACAACTGCTATTGTCACTGTTGGCATCCCTCTCGCTGTCTTCCTGTGGCTGCGTCCCTTGTAGTCGACGCCGCATTGCTTCCTCTGCAGCCAGAGGGTCAGAGCTTGCAGCTGCGGCCGCTGCAGACAAAGAAAACCATGCTAAGAGACGCAGGCGTCCGGTTAGGACACCCGCCCTTGTTTGATAGTTACGAATGTGAAATATAGTGTTCATACTCCAGTGCAAGAATTGCTCCCGATCTGAAAACTTTCCCAGAAATAAAAAACACAGAAACCTTTTTAATTCCTATTTTACATAAATAAATCTGCTTTAAATAACACGCAGTGCTTGGCCAGATATATTCACATATTACTACAGCAACTAAGTAAAGCAAAAATTCGGTTTTCATTTAATTTCTTTGAACTTGCAATTAATTCATTGTACTAGCAAAGAATACTAATATTATGGCCGTAAATAGATCGTTTTAAAATTGCCTAAAAGGGACAGGTTTCGGAGCCCCAACTAAACCATTATTGAAAGCCACGAAGCAGAACCTTTCCTCAGAAATTTATAATCACTCAGCTAGTCATAAAATGTCCTGCCTTTTATGTGGAGGTCTAATGTTTCATGCAAAGAAACCCGTCGTTGGACCCATCCTGAGCCGGTTCAGTTCAATCCATACACTCTCTCCAAATTTCTCTAAGGACTGATTTAAATTGTTTTATTGTTTTATCCTGCTTTTCCTCTCTTTATTCTTTGTTTTATTACTCGGCTTAGTCTTTGACACTGAAGATGGAAGCAGTATGTTCCTCTGAAAAATCGGCGACTTCCCTCGAGTGTACGACATTCAATTCCAGAAGGTAGGTTAGCTTGTCTTCTGATACATAAGCTCCTGAATCCTAAATAACATTTTACCTTCAATTTTTTCAACTGAACTATTTCATCTCTCTCACGTATGCTACACGATCTGTCAATCTTATTCTGGTTCAGTTGGTTCATGCTATTGGAGAACTCTTGTCGACAGCATTATAATTAGTGCGCATGTGCGACACTAAGTCATGCTGCATACCACACAATGTGATGTGTCCCTAGCCCCAGTAAGAAGCGCACAATTGTTCACCTGGATGGGGGTGGTGATGGTGGTGTGCGGAGAGGTGGTGTGGCAGATGAGGGTGCAAGGGAAGGTCCGACGTGCCCACCACGTCCAAAAGTTTCTCCTCGTCAGGGTCCCCGGCACGGTGATGGTGGTGCTGCGTGTCGGGAGGCACGGACGTGGGCCCCCTAGAGTGTTTGCTGCCCCCGTGGTGCTCTGCTAGGCGCTGTTCGTCCTGGTGCCTCTGAGCTGCCAACAGCGCCTGTCTTCTGTAACAAATGCAACCCGTCTTACACTTCGCAGATCACGGGTCATCTCACCAGATCTAATTTCTTCTAAGCTTAGATTATTTAATGATGCGAGACGAGCCGAGATAGGAACAGGTTACGGGCTGAAGGGCCGGGGTTCATTTCCCGGCTGGGGCAAGCAGTATTCAGACCGGTTCTAGGGCTCACCCCGCTTCTTACCCCTTAGGTACCGGGGTTCTTGCCCTGGGGATAAAGAGGCTGAGAAGTGATACTGAAAACTTACATCCATCTAGTGCCGAGGTCAAGAATGGTTGAGCTATATATCCAACCCCACCCCCACCCCACACACGCGTAGTGTTTGAATAATTAAGCACAGGGAAGACTTACCTTTTTAGCCTATTTTCCTTATTTTCAATAGAGTAAATGCAGACTTACTAGATGCCTTGTTTCCCGTGTAACCTCCCTCTGAATTCCTGAAAGACTCATATTTTTGCTAGGCAAGGACTCGGTAAATATTTTCCCGTGACAACAAATACACACGTTGAACACATCGTTTATTAGTTCTTCCCAGAACTTCTTGTTTATAAACTGCTGCTCTCATTGAACTTTCATTGAGATCAGTCACTGAAAAAAAAATATATAACGATAGGTTCAAAATAAGGACAGGTTCAAGATAGGGATGCTCGTCTACGTCATCACTTCCAGAGTGGCCCTGGCATACGTCTGGCCTGTTCGGCATTGTATATCTTAGGCTCTTTCCCGAGGGAGAAAGTTTCATCTAGTTCCGCCCTTAGAAACGCCCAGAGCTTTCGATTCCCCATACGTCTTCCAACGCGGTGCTTAAGCAACGCAAACTTTGCCTTTTCATGCATGTTCACATGATCGAAATGGTCAGTGTCGACTCGCTATATTGAGAATGTCATAAAATAAGATCATCATCATCATCATCATCATCACGAATCATCACTGACAACACGCGCTTCGTATTTTGATCTGTTCTGACTTTAAAAAACAAGAGACTTGTGTCAAACAAACAAAGACAAATCACTACCTAATTCCATTTTCATTGATTGCAATGATATAAAATGAAGGCATTAATTTCAAGCAGTGTCATGAGATATATTTTTTAATATTACATTCCTCTGAAGACTTACAAAATTGACAGTTTTCCCCGAACCCTGTGTAAATCCACTTTTATATTTTCCCGTTAAAGAAACAGTTGAAAGTTAAAATAGGGTACAGAAGAAATGCAGCCATGTTGGCATAACCACTTTAGCCCTCTAAGTTTTGCACTTGTGCTAAATATCGTTCTAAATGAACATCCAGGGGCAAAATACTATGAACCTACTTCACACAGAATTATCGGTAAACCAGGTTTTGTTATAAAAAGTGTGTTGCGTGGCAGATAAAGTCCAGTCTTTGTGCGCTGCACAAACGCCGTAA
Source organism: Cryptotermes secundus (assembly GCF_002891405.2). Lineage (NCBI taxonomy): Eukaryota > Metazoa > Arthropoda > Insecta > Blattodea > Kalotermitidae > Cryptotermes > Cryptotermes secundus. The sequence continues at coordinate 2,273,722 of NW_019735468.1, read as the reverse complement.
TACATACACGCATATAGCAGCTCGCTTGAAGACAGCACTGATAAAGCCAACAACATCAAATTTTCGTCTTATCCGACTACGATGTTTTGCAGGCGTCTCCACTAAACTTATTTGCAATTCTCCTTTCCTTTCAAATTTACACTTAAATATTTTTTTATTACTACTACATTTAAAATTATGATTTTTTTTTTTCAAAATCGAAACCCATTCTAGCCATTAAACATAAGAAAAGAGTACCGCTGAGTTATGTGGTAGCTAAGCTACGGCCATGTCCTAAGTAATGCCAATTGGGGGTGCCGTTTCATTCGCCGCTAAAATATTTTGCGTCATGACACCTTGACCTGTAGTCCGCAAGCGAAATATACCGAACGAGCTACCGCCGTTTGTCAGCGAAGTTATGTAAACTTTTGCGGATAGAGGGGTGTGACGTGGTCAGCGCAACGGATCCACACGGCCGTTAATCTCTGTTTCCTAGACCGGATTTGTTAAAGAATTAATATATTTCTCTAGCTCTATATCTAAACATGCTGCAGAGGGTCGATTTTTGGCAGAGGAAATGGATTTTTCTGTACTCAGAAACGTCCAGAGCGGCACTGGGGCCCATCCAGCCACCTACTCAATGCTTACCGGGGGCTCCTTCCCATGAACTGACCACTCATCTCTATACTCGTATAGTGCCAAGGTCAAGAATGGTGCAGCAATACCTTCACTCACCACGCGTCTTTATGGCGTGGTTCTGAGTTCATTAACCACATGGAAACTTCCATTGTTTTACCTTAATTTAAAATATGTCTGTATGCTATAATTATTTAATAATTCTGTATTATCAGAATTGACAAATTCACTTTAAAGATGAAAGTGCATTGATGGATTTATTGGAATGTTAAGATCGTCAACGCTTTCGATAAAATCATATCTTTCTCACATACTTACATCACGCCACCATATACCTCGCACACTTACATCACCCCACCATATACCTCACATACTTACATCACCCCACCATATACCTCGCACACTTACATCACCCCACCATATACCTCACATACTTACATCACCCCACCATATACCTCACATACTTACATCACCCCACCATATACCTCGCATACTTACATCACCCCACCATATACCTCGCATACTTACAACACGCCACAATATACCTCACATACTTACATCACCCCACCATATACCTCACATACTTACATCACGCCACCATATACCTCGCATACTTACATCACCCCACCATATACCTCACATACTTACATCACCCCACCATATACCTCGCATACTTACATCACCCCACCATATACCTCGCATACTTACATCACCCCACCATATACCTCGCATACTTACATCACCCCACCATATACCTCACATACTTACAATACGCCACAATATACCTCACATACTCACATCACCCCACAATATACCTTACATACTTACAATACGCCACAATATACCTCACATTCTTACATAACCCCACCATATACCTCACATACTTACATCACGCCACCATATACCTCACATACTTACATCACCCCAACATATACCTCACATACTTACATCACCCACAATATACCTCACATACTTACATCACCCCACCATATACCTCACATACTTACAATACGCCACAATATACCTCACATACTTACATCACCCCACAATATACCTCACATATTTACATAACCCCACCATATACCTCACATTCTTAAATCACGCCACCATATACCTCACATACTTACAATACGCCACAATATACCTCACATTCTTACATAACCCCACCATATACCTCACATACTTACATCACGCCACCATATATCTCACATACTTACAATATACAATACGCTACAATATACCTCTCATATTTACAGAGCCACAGATACGATAAGTGGATAACAGCGAGGCGATGTACGAATTTTTAAAACTTCTGTCGTGGCTGATATGATATGAAACAAAATAAACCGTAAGTATAGAATTTCTATCTATCTAATCTATTTATGGTTCTACAGCCCTCGTGGACCTTGGAGACTTTTTCAGTTTCTTAATCTATACACAATAGTAGGACTCCTTGGACTGGGGGTTAGCCCGCCGTAAGGCGACTACCTACATACAAAAAACACGAACACAGAAGAAACGCACACAGATATCCATGCCACGAGTGGGATTCGAACCCACGATTGCAGTATTCGAGTGGGCGGAGATAGTTCCTGACTTAGACTCCGCGACCACTGCGACGGGCCGGTTTAAAATTAAATGCAAGAACATAATAACCGATCTTCCCTAGTGTCCTGAAGATATAGAATTTCAGCCCGAGTGCAGATTATCTTGATTTTCTTTAGTTCCTACAGTAAATTGTTACGATAAATCTTCGATAGGCCACTACCTAACACTTCCGAATTCCTCCTAAGTCGTCACTCATAATCATTTTTTTTCTTATTTAGAACCAAGAGCCAAAAACGAAGGCCATGTGTACAGTCAACACATCAGTGTTATAGACTGGCCTGCCTGCTGTTATAAAATGTAAAGGCGAGAATAAAACATTAAGCAAGGTTACACAGGTGGTAAAATTTTTTACTTGTAATGGCAAAAGCTGCATTTAGCAAGAAGAAGAATCTTTTAGCAGCAAATTGGACTTAAATTTGTGGAAGAAACTAGTGAAATGCTACATTTGGAGTATAGCTCTGTATGGGGCTGAAACATGGACACTTAGGGCAGTAGATCAGAAACATCTGGAAAGTTTCGAAATGTGGTGTTGGAGAAGGATGGAGAAGATCAGTTGAACCGATTATGTGAGAAATANTATCGAAGGAAAGATAGAGGGGCGGATAGAAGTGACAAGAAGACGAGGAAGAAGACGTAAGAAGATGCTGGATGACCTTGGGGACAGAGGAGGATACTGTCATTTGAAGGAGAAAGTTCTAGACCGCATTAAGTGGAGGAATTGTTTTGGAAGAGACTGTGGACTTGTCGTCTGACAGATTACTGATGATAATGAGTCTAGAGGTAAGCAGTTTGAGTCCCGGCAGGGAGACCTGAACGAGGTGTTCTTGGTTTTACTCAGTTCCTCCAGGCAAAAGTTGCTGAAATTCGTATATTACACAAGGATTCCCTCCTTCCACATTCTTTCCAATTCATTTTTCACTAATCATTCTACCATTCCACGCCATGCCTATAGTCTGAGCTACTGACAGCATAGGCCGCGCCATAACTCAAGCGGTTAGTCACTGGCTTCCCACCGCGGCGGCCAGGGTTCGATCCCGGATCTGGTCAAGTGGGATTTGTGGTGGACAAAGTGGCGCTTGGGCGGGTTTTCTCCGCTTACTTCGGTTTCCCCTATCAATCTTCATTCCCCCAAATTCTGCATCATCATAATCACCTGGGGCAGGCTACAATAGGCCAATCAGTGGCCGCCGTGCCGAGTGGACCCAGTTGGACTCCACCCCACACTAAGCGAATTACTGATAGCATCGTTAAATAGCCATAACTGAAGGAAAATTAGAAGACCGCTTTGTTCACGCGTTTCATAATGCATTTAACAGAAATAGAAGTAACAACGCCGACAACCTTGGAGGACTTCCTTCGTGAAGATAGTTATTTCTTTGTTGGGAAAAGCTAGATGTTACCAAAGCAGCAATTTTCACACCTACAATTACTGGAAGCGATAAAACAGCCCTCAACCACCTAATAATTATTGAAATTTATTTTCTCCTTTACCCTTCTTAGAGACCCTTATCCCGCCCGCGCATAACTAATGAAGGACAGGAGAACTGCACTTGCACCCAAAAGTCAAGAGGCGGCATGAAGTGAAGTGAGGCCGTGTACGAAACTCACGACATATTGCAGCACGTCCCAAATTTGGCCTCGGTCCCTTCATGTCTTACTGCAGATCAGCGTTTTATGTAACAGCGCTTCTGATACGTACACGTCCATATCAGTATTGGCCTGTGACAGTTGCTAGTAAGTTCTGATACTGTCAACTTTTTGAGAACCAACTACACGCATGCACTTGGTTTCTGACATTAAGGGACGAACATAGACTGAGGAAGTTTGAGAACAGGGCGCTGAGGAGAATATTTGGACCGAAGAGAGATGAAGTGACAGGAGGTTGGAGAAAACTGCATAATGAGGAGCTTCGTAACTTGTACGCTTCTCCAAATATAATTAGAATGATCAAGTGAAGGAGAATAAGGTGGGAAGGACATGTAGCACAAATGGGTGAGACGAGAAATGCGTGTTGGATATTGGTGGGAAAGCCAGAAGGAAAGAGACCACTAAGAAGACCAAATGGTAGGTGTATGGACAATATTAAAATGGATCTTAGAGACAGGATGGGATGATATGGATTGGATTGATATGGCTCAGGATAGGGACTGGTGGAGAGCTCTTGTTAACACGGTAATGAACCTTCGGGTTCCATAAAATGCTGGGAAGTTCTTTAGTAGCTGCAGATTTGGCTTCTCCTCAAGAAGGCTCAGCTCCTAAGTAAGTAACAACACGCATGCAAGAAAAATTCCTTTCTTCTATTGCGTAAGTCCGGGCTGAGAGCGCCATTCACCCTGAAAATCTGGCTCAGTCTTCACCCCAAAAGGGAAGGTATTCATGCTACAAGCACATTCAAAAGGCAGCATTCAGCAGTTAAGGATTCGTTCACGGCATTTCTTGTACTATATTTTTGTATACTTCTGAGGGCTTTTAAACTCGATTATGTCTTCATCATTCTTGGAAATCTTCGAATAGAATCTTAATTTGAGAAATTATAATGAAATTTTGCCGATTATAGCGGCCACGCGGTCTAAGTCGTGAACTTCCTTCGAACGCTGGGATTCCTGGTTCGAATCCCACTCAAGGCACGGATGTCTGTATGTGCCTTTATTCTGTGTTTGTGTTGCACCTTGTTTAGGTAGCGTTCTTACGGCTGGCTGATCACTCGTCCAGGGAGTCCTACCGACTGTGTAAAAAAGATTACGATAATGAAGGAGAGGCCAGGGCCCAACAAAGGGCTGTAGAGCTGCTGATGAATTAAAATAATGAAATTTTATCTTCAGACAATAGTAATTCAGTTAGACGTTTTTCGGTAATTGTACGTAGTTCTAAGAAACAGAGTCTTTATTTAGAAGTTATCTAATATCTGGTATTATGAGAATAAATAAATAAATTTCGCAATTCCATGTTAAGACTTAGCAGATGCTCGAAGGGAATAGGCAAACGAGTACTGTGGTAACGTCGCGAACATCTGCAGTGTGAAAAATGTACAGTAGTTGGGCATATAAAATATTATATGGTTGAAGTTAATGACCATGTCTAAAAATTCAATCCCAAACTTTTTGCTTGTTTCCTCCTTGTCGAAAGGTACCCGTAAGTCGAAGTCATGCTCTCCTAGGAAACGAGTCTGCCCAACCTTGGGTCCCACCCGGTTTCTACGTGTTTTCCCTCGAACAATTATTCATCATTTGTCTGTGGAGACAGACGAGAAAACTAGCTAAAGAAATGCGGTATCATCGAGTCCCTTGTTTTCGTCGAGATATTCTGATTACGAAGGGGCAGAACTGCTTTGTCAGTAAGGGCAGGGAGGGTGGTAAATGACGACAGTGACTCGGAACGCTGGAAGTATTGTACAAGAAAGAAGTGAGCTTGGAACGCAGCCAGGTAAAGATTGTGATGAGGGCGGAACTGAGATGTAGGGAAAAAGGGGTAGCTTCTAGGACAGGATGGCTAATTTAAGTTTTCTTTTCTTTCCTTTTCCCCCCACGTTTTGAGCTGAGAAGAGTTTGACTCAGCAGCATGTCATCTTTCGCTTGTGGGGTATCGATCGCTCGCAGTGGCGACTGTCATGCCATCTATGAACTATTTGTCACAAATATCGTGGTTTCATCGTGTTGTTTTCAAAGTATCATCTGGAACAGAAGTAATAATTTTTACTGAATAATTACAGAAATGAAACTTCTTTCATGGTAATTCGGCTATTTTACAATGCTCTACCAAGTAGTAAGGTTTTTCTAAGTCACACTGAATGAGATCCCAGGATCAAGAACATCTAACGCTACGGTACAGTGTCGTTGAGCGATGACATAGAAATTAAATGATTTTGTGGAACCTAATGACTCACATTCGTCTTCATATCCTAACACGAAAAAATTCTATCTTGGTCACCAATCACAGAATATTTCTCTAATAACAATTTGACTTTTATCACCCTACCTAGCTTTTAAATATGACGTTTTCCGTTGAAGTTATCAGACACAAAATTTTCATATATTTCTGACTTCCTCTGTGCTGGGTTGCAATCCAAACTACCATTTTCCTTCATTAAATTCCTATACAGTATTAGACAAATCCAACTGGCAATACGGGATTTTTCTCAGTGTATTAAACTATCCAGCCGATCGCAGTGGCCGCGTGGTCTAAGGTATGAACTGTCTTCGCTCGCACGAAAACTGGGATCGTGAGTTCGAACCCCACTCGATGCATGGATGTTTGTTTGTGTTTTATTTTATGTTTGTGTAGGTAGCGGCCTTGCGACGGGCTGGTCCACAGTCCAAGAAGTCCTACCGACTCTGTGTGGATTAAGAAACTGAAAAGTGGGCAAGGTCCAACAAAAGGACTATAGAACCATAGATAGATTAAGTTATCTGGTCATAAAATAGAAGAATGCAAAACTCGGCGATTTATCTGTATGTCTACTAAAGTCCTCGTGTAGCAGTATTTAAAGGGAAGTCCTGGAGCAACTGCTTTTTTTTTTCCTTCATCAATAAATCGCCCGTGTACTGGAGGAAAAACGTCCTTTCAATCAATTTTACACATAAATTTCTTAATTCTACCTTTTTATGTGCGAACAAACTTACAGATTAATTTAAAAATAAGGTTGAAAGAATTTCTATAATTTTACGTAAGAGTAATTACATTCTGCTGACGCTAAAAATAAGATAAAATAAGTCATATTCAAATCCTTGCAATGGATTTTCGTGCTTTTAATGTCGGGTCTGTATTTGACCTGAAAGTACTGTATTATTGCAGTGTAGTTTTCAACGCTGTTGCCATACGCAATATTCTGTTCTTAAGACAAGGAAGCCGTAGAAACAACATTATGTACCAACAAGGGAGAATTGAAATTCCCTACGAAGTCTCTCACCTCATTATACATGGACCAACTGTCCATCTAGATAGCAGTGGAGACAAGACAAAGAGAAATGGGGTGACAAAAAGGATCGTACCTCATCGCGGGGGCTGTTAATTTTAAGGGATGAAGCTGGGAGGAAGGATGAAGAATGAACGAGGAGAATAAAAAGCGTGTTCCAAGGGATGAGAAGCAGAGGGTAATGTAAACTAAGCCAACAGGAAGGGTGGTGTTACTTTAAACGCGTAGTTGAAAGGTTAAATTATTACATTTGGGTTTCACTTAGGTCACAAAGCCTTTAACTTCACATGGATGTGCAAATTTTATTAAATTTAAGCTACCACCACTATTGTAAGGGATGTAGAGGGTTGAGACATTTGCATGGAAACGAAGTCGGAGCAAAGCATTCAGCGATATGTGTGATAGTGGCATAAGGGACACTTCCTTGAATATAATCTATTTCAGGCGGTAAATATCTCCGTGCTGTTTATGCGTGTTTATGTGAGCTTGTGCTGAACGAACAGAAGTTTAACTTTTCTTCTTACCCAAGTTTTGACCTCTATATATAGGAAGGCAGTAATCAGTCTAGCAGTAATAATCGAATGTCCTAGCCTAAAGATTAAGTTATGTATTTAAATACTGTTACTGTTTAGTGTATAGTATGCTTATTTTTTATTAATACTAAATTACATGTAGTAGTAGTAGTAGTAGTAGTAGTAGTAGTATGAATGTATAAGGGATGGGCTATATAAACCTGCCCTTGCACTGCGACCTTCAATGATCTCTTGTGCTTCCCCTTTGGATTAACTTTTATTAATCCTACACTTCGAATAAAATTCTAATTTATATAATTGTAGTTGTAATTGTATTTGTACTGTATTAGTTGTGTGTAGTGTGTCCTTTATTGTTTGTGTAGTTTTATGTGCTGTGTTTTGCTTGAGTGTGGTGTGTTATTTTGTGTGATGTGTGTTATTTGTGTATTGTGTCTTATTGTAGTACAGTACCGATGACGCTGAGTAAAAACCAAATTGGAATTAAAATAATAATAATAATAATAGTAACAAAGGATAAATTTCACAATATAACAAAAATATAACCCCAAAAAATACATACATTCTTTTGTTATTGCCTCTTATTTTATGATAGTTCTCTACATGACACTAAGATTACATATGCCGCTTACTGTTCTCGACGCCTGAGACAAGGACTTATGCTTTAAATAAGCGAGTCATACTTTAAGCAAAGCTGTCCCCGTTCCTAATTAATTACGAAGTACAAGTACAGTTCCACACAAATTTTAACTTCGGTACTCTGTGGAAGCGAATGTACAGCTTCACCCCAAAAGTCAAAGCGCCAGCTACCATTTCTGTGTGCCGGGAGATTGGATGGGCGATAGAACCAGTCTGCACGGTGAGGAGTAGAGAAAAAATTTTTGCTCCTGCCTGGAATCGAATATTAATTCTTTGGCCTTTCTTGCAGTGCTAAGAAATTTCATGTAACACATTTCACATTTGTTTAACAAATCAGTCAATTCCGAAACGTGGTAACGTGCGAGTCCAACTCACCCGAAAATAGCATAGGTCTGCTCACCGATACTTGCTAATCTGTAGAACAATGTTTATATTTTCAGTTGAGTGTAGATAGTGTTCTATTAATTAGAATTACACTTTACCGTCTTTCGATGACGTCACACTTCTTCTGCTCCTGCGCCCAAGAACTCTGCAGTAGATGGGTGACACGTTTCCAGTCTAACATGTTATTTTTCCAACTGATAACACAGTATTCACCCTACGGGTATACGAAATGTACTTAATCTGGTGGGCATAATTAGTTTGTGTGGCTGTACCAATAGCTTGACCCGCTGCGTTAGCACTCTGTAGTGGACATAAGAGGCAATAGAACCATATGCTATGGGATACAGGTACACAGAGGGCGGGAAAACTGGAAAGAAAATAATTTCCTTCTCAGGTACTGCATTCGCATTGTATCTGTGCCTAGAATTAATTTACCATTTCAGCATTTATTGTGATTAATTCATTATTTCTTTCCTTCAGTACTCCCTCCTTTACAAAATTCCCTTTTTTATTGTTGGTTTCTCTTCTTTTCTTATTTTTATTGATATTTCGCGGATGATCTTTCAATTTATTCGCGTTTTCTTACTCACCCCCACTCCTTTGCGTCCGGTCTCCCCCTTCACCTGCGAACACGGTTTCCCTATAACAACCATGGACTCGTTTCTCTCCTTTGTTTTAGTCCTACTTCACTACCTCCCTTCATTCCTGGCCCTTACAGAACTATTCATTGCAGGAGTCAAATGTTCTGCTCGTTGTGACATGCATCTGCCTGAGAAGAGATATCCTGGAGCAAAGGTAAAAGTAAAGCTATCCCTGTAACAGGCCGTGAAGGCCCACAGAGTTATGAGACTTCAAGGTTCACACACTTTCTAGACAATCGGCTCACAGATGGCGATGAGCTTGTCAGCCTTACGCACCGGCCGCCCTTTACCACCAGGAAGATTCCTGATATTCATTTCTGTTAGAGGCTGGGTCGAACGCAGGACATATTGCGGCTGGAAGGATCAGGTCAATTGAAAACTTTAATGATCCCATCGGGAATCGAACCCGTGACCTTCCTGCTTGTAGCATAGTGCCTAAGACAACTATGCTAATGCGTGCCCCCAGATATCCTGAGGTAGAGAGAGAATTTGAAAAGAAAAGTATCCATACACGTATATGGGATGGTAATAATGAAAAGTATCGTAAAGTAACAGGATCGGAGTACACAGATTGGCTTCATCTAGCTATGCCTAGGAACGAGCGCCGGGCTCAGAGAAACCGGTTCCATGAAAGGAGACGAATTTCTTGTCTCGCTGAGAGCCTACTAGCATCTTAAGGACTGTACTCCATGCCAATTACTTGGCTGGTAACAGATGAGTTGAAAAAAACTAACCCCGTGGCTTTAGTCCGCAAACGAACTATACCGACCGAGCTACCGCCGCTTGTCGGCGAAGTTAGTGCCAACTTTAGCTGATAGAGTGTGTCAAAACGAATCTCCACGGCTGTTAATTTCGGTTTCCTAGACCTGACATTTGAGTTGAAAATAATATTAATACCTACTACTGGTTTGGTTGGGGCACTATGCTACAAGCCGGAAGGTCGCTGGTTCGAGTCCCAATGAGGTGGATTTTTTTTTTCAATTTACCGAATCCTTCTGGCCACACTATGACACTGGGGTCGACTCAGCCTCTAACAGAAATGAGTACCAGGAATATTCCTGGGGGTAAAGTGCGGCCGGAGCGTAAGGCTCACCTGACCGCCATCTGTTACTATTGGTTTGGCTGAATGTATATTCTCGTAACATTGGTAACAAGTTATAATAAATAGTGTCATGACTCCAGCGTTCTTAAAAAGCTGTGATTATATTGTACTTTACCACATTTAAATAAGCAAGCAAATGCAGTATGTTCATTGTTTGTTCCTCACTTGAACTTTGTTTTAGTGAAGTGGTTAATTCATTCCTGTATGTGCCTGCTGTCTGAGTCCTACTTCGGTCCGGTTGTGGATCTAGGGTAAGATTGACGATCACGGGTAAGTACCTTGCAGCCAATGTCGCAGCTGGGTCCGGGGCTATAAAAATGCGGCAGTCAACTAGCATTCTGTTGAGCGGCAGTGGAACAAAGATTGGCAGCACTGAATACTAATTGATCCAGTCAGGCTTTCTTTATGCGTACTAACACAAATAACGATTTATCGGGCAGCTTTGAGTCTGTAGCTTAGTTTCAGCAGTGACAACCGCGGAAGGATACAGATTACATTTGTAAGACTTAAGCTGCAACAAATTCTAGCGCCTGTATCATAGGCGCAGTTCATTTTAGCGATTCTTAGGACATTAATATAACGACGTAATTTTGGCTACAGGCGTCACAGATCCATAGCGTGAAATGAGGCTCCCCAAAATACATAAACAATTGTATGCAGGGAAGGATTTGGAAAGCACGTATCAAGTGAATACAGAGGAAAAGAACGGAGTTGTTATGAGCTGTTGCTGTGAGAAGCTGGTAGCTGAGGCCGGGGACAGTTCGGGGACCCAGAAGAAGGGGAACGTCCGCAAGAGGAAGCCGCTACCAAGCAACGGCTATTGAAGACTGTAAGACTGAGAAGACCTAGTGTGTCATATAGTGATTTGTGAAATGTGTAGAACAATGAGAGCATAATCCTTACTTGTAGTTACGAGTTGTAAGTGTTCAATTAATGTTATTACAAATCCAAACTCCGTCTTTAGTCACTGAAACACGTGACAATAATTTACTCACATATTTTTATATAACGTTTTATGTGGTACATAATAATATTTGTGTTACATCATTAGGTTTGCTATTCATCTAATGATGACCACGAAATGGTCGAAACATGTCGTCAATACGGTGTCTTTAAATAATAAATTTGTGTTGAATCTGCTTATTTTGTGGGTTCAAAAGACTCCATGAGTCAGAGCCTTGGTACAGACATGTATCCTCACTAGACAGGGCTCTCATAATCCGGGCTTAGCTGTGCTAGGGTACAGTTATGTGAAGAATGCTTTTACACAGACAACCAAACAGCAAAAGGAGACAGGGGCGGGTATTGTTCTAAACCAATTTGCGGGCTTTTAATCTTTGACGGCCATGTTCAGTACAACTACGTACACATGTAATCCTCTTTACAGACATTAACGGGAAAGAATGGACTAAGCCTTCGACCACACATGTAGCAACTTTCATCGAGGCAAAGAAAGAAACGTAACATTTATACCCGTTTGACTAGGCTAGATAAAGTGGAGAGTGATTGGTTTCGAGAGGTGCGTGCGCTACCTTGGCGTTACGGAGAGAAGTTTCACTGAAACCCGAAGCTCTTCTGGGTCTGGTGTCGGTCTTTCCCGGGAGCTAAACTGTGACAATTCCCTCTGTACCGTCAGTTTACTGAGTAATGAAAGATCATGGAATATGGGCGATGTAGCAGTAAAGTTTCGTGAATATGACTGACTCAGGAATGCAGAAAATATCACACTTCATCAATTTTACTTGTGTGAAAAGTTGTTCATTTTCAATTACCTGCCAAATAAGAGGCCAATTGCTTTGCACGTGTACCTCGAAAGAACAGTTACAATATGCCACAAGCCGGAAGGTCAAGGATTCAATTCTAGAAGAGGTAACCGGATTTTTCAGTTAACCTAATCCTTCCAGCCGCACTATGACCCCGGGGTCGACTCAGTCTCTAACAGAAATGACTACAAGGCGTCTTCCTGGGGGGTAAAGGGCTGCCAGTGCGTAAGACTGACAACCTCAACCCCATCTGTGATGAGATTGTCTAGAAAAATGTTCGAGCCTTGACGTCTCACAACCCTATGGACCTCCATGGCCTGTTACAGGGATAGATTTATCGTTTTTATATTTTATACCCGTCAGAAACATAATTTATGATTCGCGAATTAGTAATTAACATCTATTTTTACAGTTACAGTTATATCTGTATTTCATATACAAAACGTGATTACTTCAGTATTTATGTTCTACCAGGAAACCAGGGCGTCGTTCTTGTGATATTTTCATTACTGCAACGTTACTCAGGCTCTCACCTCTAGGGGTAGCAAACAGCAAACGAGGGGTAGTATAAAATGGTACCTATTGATGCTATTTGTATTTTGAGCCAACTGAAACTAAGTTTGTTTATATGACAAACAAAATGGTGCAAAGGGCTCATTCATTAGGAACATTAAGATTAAGATTATAATATTCTAAGATCCGTCTTGGGGTCCAGGCATTTGATTAATGCAATCAGGGGTTACTAAGTACAGAACCACAGGAATATTATATCGTTTCTTGCTCTGAGTTTTTTGTCTTTGTACACGTTTGCTTCAATTGCATAATGAGGAGCTTCATAAATCGTGCTTTCCTCCAAGTAAAATTAGAATGATCAAGCCAAGGAGGATGAGATGGGATGGGCATGTAGCACGAATGGGGAGGAGGGGGAGGAGGAGGAGGAAGAAGAAGAAGAAGGGTTGGATGAATTCATGTAGGATATTGGTGGGAAAGTCAAAAGGAACTAGGAACACCAAGGCGTAGGTGGATGAATAATATTAAAGTGGATCTTTGAGAAATAGGCTGGGATGGTATGGACTGGATTGATCTGGGTCAGAATATGGACTAGTGGATGACTCTTGTGAACACGGTAATGAACCTTCAGGTTCTATAAAATTCTGGGAAATCCTTGAGTAGCTGCACAATTGGCTGTTTCTCAAGAAGGGCTCAGCTCCATGAGCGAGTTAGTGATATGAAATATATTCTTATATACATGAAGAAAACGTCGATGGCCGAAGAACTGCATACTTGTACATCTTGTACATTGTATCCACACTGTGTTATTCAATATTATATCACCATATTCATCAACGGTAGGATTTCAAACTTTTGGCCAGTTTTAACCTCAAATTTATTAGCACATATTTTATACTTGAGCACCCTACTCCATTAATTAATCACCTGATTATATGTATAATCCATACACTGGCCGTCAGAACACACGCAAGAAAGTTCCCTTCCGCGAAATGCACAGCGCCGCGCGCGAGAGAAGAAAAGGAATGCGACACAAATAATTTTAAATTATTTTGAAAACATTTTATATACTACTTTGATATGTAGATCCATTGTGAATTAATGGCTGCTAAACAGCAGCCGTTGCTAGGGAACAGCTCTGTGGACACGTTTACCCAGCAAAGAGAGAACACATAAAAATGTGAGAGACATTGAGTCAGTTCAGAGTTCCTTTAAGTTTTGAAGCTCCTCGTTATGAAGTTTTCTCCAAACCATTCGTCCCATTGGTTTCAAAATTATGAATTTTGTGAATGTGAGTGTACTCACTTTTTCTCACGTTTGCCCGCTCCAGTGTCCCTGAACCCTTTCGCGAACGGATTGTTGTCGATCTTCAACTGCGTAATCTGCAAACAAGACAGAAGCGATGTAGCGAACATTTGCCTCTACACAACTCATTATGATAAAATATTAATGAGCTGAGGTTCCCACAGAGGTTGATTTCTGTAATATAACGCCGTGTAGTCCGTTGAAAGTCAGCCGACGTTTCGGAGCAACATGACTCCCGCTTGCATTATGAGGGTAGAATAATAGGTCAATCAACAAGAAAACCAAACTCTGCTTGCTGCCTGCTTCATGTTGGTTTATTGCTTCGCCTACTTTTCTGCCTCCGAAACGTCGGTTGAACGTCAAAAGATTACACGGCGTTATGTCCCTGAAGTCAAAAAAGAACAGATAACGTCAAAAATAAGTCTAACAGTAAGAGTCCATCTTGTTTTCTAAACGCTTAAATGTGCAGTGTTGTGCGCTTCCGGCTACTGACTCCTCTTTCGTAAAATCTGACATTCAGCCATTTTGTTTTCGTTTCTCAACCTCTATCTATATGTCTAGAACGAAGTGGTCGTGACCAGTTTAGGGTACATTATCCTGGTATTTTCCTTGAGAAAGTAAAGAAAACCACGAAAACCCTCAAGATATTCAGTGTTCTGGCTGACATTCGAACCGGAAACTTCAAAACATTACTTCCTGAGCCAACACTTTCAGTCGAAGAGTATTATTATCAGAGCAGGACAATTACAACAAAACACAATGCTTTATTTTCTAACTTTCAAATTGGATAGTCAACACAATAATAACAACAATACTCAATAAGTCAAAATAGATACTGAAGTATCAACATTTGTTTATTTGTGCAGTTCTTATTACAACATGTTTCGACCTTTCCTTTTAGATTTCTTCCTCTTCTCAGTATTATTAATTACACATTATTTTATCCGAAAAACAGGGGCTGGTTGACATCAGACTTATGTAGCTGTTTCACTGCTATGCACAAACCACAAATTAAAGAAGCATATAATAAAAACATCTAGCAGAGACATGTCATGAATTCTACAACGCGACACTAGCACCATCTCTTGTCAGCAAATACACTAATGCAAATTTATCACGAGGCAAAGAAGAGATTCGGCATCCTTTACGTCGAGGCCTGATTACAATACACTGCAGCATCAGATTAATTACAAATTAAGAAACTATATAAGATAAGAAGTTAAATGATACCACGGAGAAGAGACACTATTAAGAACCTTACAATCACTCAGATAATCAAGAAACGACACTCATTTTATAAAACCCGATGGTTCATTGTCGTTTCCGCAAGATTCCGCCACTAGTCCCTATCTTGAAGCAGCTGATTACAGTCCACATCGTCGCATATTGTCGCCGTAAGATCCATTTTAATATTATTGTCCTTCATACGCCTTTGTCTTTCCTTCCGGCTCTGGGACTAGAATTTGTAAGTATCTGTCCTCCCTTCCATATATGTTACATGTCATTTTTATTGCTGACAGATGTAGCAGAAGCGACAATAAGCACACTGATCGTTGAGGCAGTAGCACATGTCGGCTTGTTGTCCAATCTCGCGCGGATTTCCGGCTATCCTGTCTGAAGGTGTTCCTAATTGTTCTCAGCTTTTTCGGCGGAATGCTGTGATAGTACATTAAAATAGGCCAAGGCCATATCCTTCTACATCCTTTTCGACTCGCTATTTCTGAACAGAACGCCAATGTAATTCTACGCCGAAGGAACAACTTCGAAACTGGAAAACGGTCGTTGATTAACCTATAAATGAATTGATGGATTCATTGATCAGTTTTTCGATTACTAATCGAAGGGTAAGCAATATTTGGACTAGGCCCTAACTTTGACACCCGCCTTTAATGATCACAGCACTGACCTTGAAGGATTCATGACAGCAATGGTAGTATTTTTGTTTATCTTGTTGTTGTTATCTTGTTTATCGACTTGAATTTAAATTTTGTCTTTGTTTGAGCGTGGCAGCCGTTTTGAGGTAAGGGGTTTTATAATCATTTAGTTAGTTAGTTATTTAGAGAGGGTGGGTTTCCCCATGCACCGCGACCAGTTTGATCTATTGTGCTTCCCTCTATGATATTCTACCAGTCTCTTTACCCTACCGATAAATGGTGCGTACCATCAGTCCCGCCGAAGAAGCGAGTTCGGCCACTTGCTTAGAGGTGTCTATAATACTTCCCCCATCTATCAGAGGCCTTAGAGGCTATTGTTGGGCGGGAAACGTCCTGGAATCTGGCTCAGTGATCCCCTTTGGTAATAGGTTCTTTTACGTGCCGTAAAGTTACGACACGGGACACACAGCTTAAAGTCCCTCCCGGAGGACTTGTTCCCTGAATTTTTCCGCCCTTAAAAATTCGACGACCTCCGCCGGGTATTTGAACCCGCGTACCACGAGTCATGAGGTGGGAACGTTACCTCTAGACTACGGAGGCCGCTTTTATAAACATTTACTAAGGATATAAAAATCAAGCAATTCTTGCTACCTGTCATTTTGAACCTAGTTTAATATTCCCTAACGTAATTTTTCTCAGTTTCGAGAAACCACCAGGGTTCTGACGATGATGTATCGCAATGTGTTCTCGGACTCTGTCCGTCGTACCATATTCTAAAGAACACAACGTTTCAAAAACTGTATCTCTTGCGGCTCTCAGATCAGGGAGTGGGTGAAGCCCTGTTGGTCCGTTAGAAACAGGTCCAGTGTCCGCGACTAACCCTTTCTAAGGACCCAACTGAGTATGTATCTCTCACTGCCTCATCTGAGGGCGGAAACAGATCAAGTTTCCGAAACGCTGTGTTTTTAATGTTCGTTAAAATGCCGAGCGATGGACAAAGTCCAACATTACATTAATCCGTGTACCCTCCTCTTGTGGCGGACAAATGTATGGCACAAAGCAGGGTGAGTTTAGTGAGTTTATTTGGGAAGTTCATAGCTATCCCTCTCCTGTTTGGCTTGAGATTACTAACCAATACCTCTTAACCCATTTACTGCGATTTTGAACCAGAGACAAGAAACATAGAAACATGACAATGTTAAACATTAACATTACTTTATAGCTCCCTTACTCATCTCATGTCGGAATTATGCTAAAGGGGTCTTAAATCCGACGCTCTGCCCACTGTCTTTCAGTTCCTTTGCGACACAAGTGCCGATATCGAAAATATTTTTACTTCCTTGAATAATAATTCTTTGTAATATCACTGCAACAGGCCGTGGAGACCCAAAGGGTTGTGAGATGTCGAGGTTCCCACATTTTCTAGACAATCGGCTTACAGATGGCAGTGAGGTTGTCAGCTTTAAACGCCAGCCGTCTTTTACCCTTAAGGAAGATTCCTGGTACTCATTTCTTTTAGAGCCTGAGTCGACTTCAGGTCATAGTGGGGCTGAAGGCTTAAATTAATTGAAAAATGTAATTGCTTCATCGGGAATCGAACACACGGTTTTCCGGCTCGTAGCATAGTGCCTCAACCAACTATGCTACCGCGTGCTCTCTTGAATAATTCCTTATATATACTACGTATATATAAAGTTTTCAGTTTACTAGAATGTTTAAAAATCAGGAGAACTGCCATAGTGTTAAAATATGGCTTAACTCTTTTGTTGCGTTAGGAGGTCCGTTACGTAACACTACAACATTTTTTACATAGTTGCAAGGCAGAGTAGTCTTCTTCACACATTCAATCTCACTATCCCTCTCTCTCACACACACGAACACAATGGCAAGATAGACAAATTTATAAATACTGGTAGGATATGCGAAGCTTCTGGTAGCCTAGCCAGACAGAAGGCTTCATGTAAACAGAGGTTCCTGCAGACTGTCAAGACAGACAATGGTTCATGCTGACGGCTCCTTCGGCTGGGAGACAACAGGAGTATTTGAATGGAATGACAAGACAGAAAATTTTCAGATAGGATGGTAGGAGAGACATAACTCCTTGGATGTTGGCAGGATGGACAAATATTTGTACATATTAGCAAAATGTAACGAAGTTGGCTCAGACACTAGGCTACAGGCCGGAAAATAGCGGGTTCGATTCCGGATGAGGTCACTGGAATTTTTAATTTACCTAATTCTTCCAGCCGCACTATGGCCATGGGGTCGATTCAGCGTCTGAGAGAAATGAACACCAGGAATTTTCCTGGGGATAAAGATCTGCCGGCGTATAAGGCTTCACAACCATCTATGAGCCGACTCTGTAGAAAATATGGTAGCCTCGACGTCTCACAACCCTAGGGTCACCACGGCCTGTTACAGAGATAGCTGTACTGGCAAAAGAGAATAGCATTTCCGGAGGCTAGCAGGGCAGAACTTCATTCCAGGTGGCAGGATAGACAGATCTCTTTACAGACTCACCTTTTCGTTCTGGTATGCTGTTACGGCTATGAACTCTGTCTCCTTGAACACGTACGTACGAAACGTGCTATAGGGCAGCTTCAGGATGTCGTTAGCTCTCACCAGATGGAACCTCGGCTGATATTTGTGCATAGAGTTCAGGATAGTCTGAAACAAACGGTAGACACATGCTTCAGTAGAACTTTTGTCCTATTGTAGCTGAAATATACCACAAGTGTATTAAAGACAAATATACGTACACAGTGAAAGGTGAAGTGGTACAAATATTTACTTTTGTAGAGAAGAAAGCCATATGATTTAAACCTTAAAAACTCCGTGGTTTTAGTCCGCAAGCGAGCTATACCGACCGAGCGACAGTCGCTTGTCGGCTAAGTTAGTGCAAAATTTAGCTGATAGAGGGTGTAGCGTGGTCAGCGCAAAGAATCCCCACGGCCGTTAATTTCAGTTTTCAAGACCGAAGCTGCTACTTTCCATTCGAGTAGCTCCTCAATTATCCTCACGAGGCTGAGTGGACCCCGTTCCAGACCTACAACTTCTCACAAAATCTCGTAGTGCCGGGAATGGAAACTGGGGCTTCAGGATATGTAGCCAGGAACTCTTGATCACTAGACCACAGAGGCGGTCACTCTTCTCTCTCTACTAGATATAAATGTTTTCCTAAGTCCTTTGTCCACAAACACAGTGGACAAGCCTAATTTCGGAAAACCAGTCGTCACTTAATTACTTAACGTATAAAGTTTAGCCAACACATTCATTACAGAGCAAGAACTCCACAGATGGACACGACGACTTTGTCACGTGCGCACCTGTCCATGTCTCTTTAACAAAACCGTGCAGCGTCATGTTAGCTATGGAAGCAACCAATCGGATAAAGCAACAAAATAAATATGAACTAAATTAACTTTTTAATGATCGAATAACACGAAATTTGTGAAAAGTGTGGAGGGGGGGAGGCTTATTATTCGTCGGTTTCAAAACAATTTTTATCATGCTAAGAATCATTCTTTTTCTTGATAATGAATTCATTATGTAGTATCCTCGTACAGGGAGGGGAATTTAAATGAAAACAGTAATAGAAATTTGGAGATGTTCATTCTTAATATTCGTTATTAACGGCCGTGGGGATCCGTTGCGCTGACCACGCGACATCCTCTATCCGCTAAAGTTGGCACTAACTTCGCCGACAATCGGCGGTCGCTCGGTTGATATAGTTCGCTTTGCGGACTAAAACCCCGGCGTCTTATGTTTTATGTTAGCTATGAAATTTAAGCTAGGCCAGTAGTTGAAGGCTTACTTCACAACCTTTTCTTTTCCTTGGCACTACAGCCCCAGTGGGCCTAGGACTACCTCCATGAACTTCACTTCGGTTTTTCTAGATCTTACACATTCGGTAGGACTCCTTGGGCGGGTGATCAGCTCGTCGCAAGGCCTCTACCTATACACAAACACAGAAAAACGCACACACACAAACTAAACATCCATGCCCTGAGTGGGATTCGAACCCACGATCGCGGTTTCCAAGCGAGCGAAGACAGTACATGCCTTAGATTTCTCGGCTACCGTGACCGGCACTACACAATCTTTTCAATCAATTATTCACGATTACCCTCCAGTTCGACAGCATACAGAGTCAACAGTTGAGAAAACGCTGTTAAATAAACAAAGAAAGCATAAGCCTACATAATTTACACACACAAAGAACAAGAATGAATCTCGGATTATTTTATGATGCCGATTCAATAGTAGATTTTATGTGGTGAAAATGATACAAGAAGATGATCATGGATTCGAAGTAAGAATATAAAGACCAGTTCTCACTGGCCTATACAGTTCGATCCTAACTGTAGCTACTATTCTTATTATAACACTTAATGTTTCTGTTTCCTCGTATGTGACGTCTTGTAAGCCGGTAACTGTTCACAGATGTTTCGAAAGAAGCTACTACCTTCATTTTTAACCCTGAAGATGGAGCCACAACGTAGCTAAACAACACGTCACATTCCAGAAGAAAATAACCTTCATAGTCATCGTCCTTAGAACCTCAGACAAACTCCGTGGCTTGAGTCTGCAAGCGAAATATACCGACCGAACGACCGCCGCTTGCGGCGAAGATAGTGCCAACTTTAGCGGATAGAGGGTGTCGCGTAGTAGGCACAACGGATCCCCACAGCCGTTAATTTCGGTTTTCTAGACCCGAGCCGCTATTTCCTTGAAATAGCCCCTCAGTTATTCCCATCAGATCTCAAAAAGAAATAAACGAGTCAACGTGACAACCAAGCAGATCCTAAAGGATCCTCATAATGGCGTACAACAGAATTACTGGGCTTTTGGACTTTGTAGAGAACACGACGTTTCGGAAACTGGATCTGTTTCCGTCCTCAGATAAGGAGGGAGACACCTAATCTGTTGGATCTCTTACTTACTTTTTGAGGTGAGCCCTTCTTCAGGAGAAGTCAAATCTGCAACTACTTAATAATTTCCCAGCATTTTATGGAACCCGAAGGTTCATTATCGTGTTCACAAGAGCCCTCCACTGGTCCCTATCCTGAGCCAGATCAATCCAATTCACACCATCCCATCCTATCTCTCTAAGATCTATTTTAATATTGTCCACCCACCTACGCCTTGGTTTTTCCAGTGGTCTCTTTCTTTCTGGATTTCCCACCAATGCATTGCTTTTCTCCGCCATTCGTGCTACATGCCCTGCCCACCTCATCCTCATTGACTTGATTATTCTAATTATACTTGAAGAAGAATACAAGTTACGAAGCTCCTCACTATGCAGTTATTTGAATCTCTTAGAAAGAGTAACTTCACTGAGCATCACCTGAAGAGGGAAACAGATGCAGTTTGTGAAACGTTGTGTCCTCTAGTTTCTAGAACACCGGACGATGGATAAAGCCCAATACCCCATGGATTCTTAATTATAACCACTACCTGATGAGTTGAATACAGTCACTTCTCGAAATGTGCAGCAGATATACCTCATACTAATACTTGTAACAGTATCCGCAAGATGGCATGGACAGCGCTGCGGACCACCTGCCTCGCGTGCTCGCTGATACCGTATCTTTCCGAAGTTCCTAACTGAAAGGAGTTCTCTGATGGTTTTCCTTATGTCTCAGACATTATCAAACCACACTAAAAGTGAAATGTTCGTTCTCTAATTGCTTCTGCGCGATGTAGCATTTTGTACGGAGACAGCTCATCTCATTGCACTGCAAGACAGGTCTATGTCACAAACTGAAGCACCAGCTGCCGAAAATTAAGGGACCTGTTTCTCAGTTCCAAGATAACTGTATTCTAATGTTTGACGCCTTGTAGTTGTGTAGATGTTTGCCGGCTTCACAGGAACATGCTACCTCTAGGACAGAAGAGTTTTCTTCAATTTGTTTTCGTAAAATATGGGCCGGCCACGGTAGCCGAGCGGTCTAATGCATGTACTGTCTTCGCTTGCTTCGAAACCGGGATCGTGTGTTTGAATCCCACTCAGGGCATGGACGTTTAGTTTGTGTGTGTGTGCGCTTTTCTGTGTTTGTGTGCAGGCAGAGGCCTTACGACGAGCTGATCACCCGCCCAAGGAGTCCTACCGAATGTGTAAGATCTAGAAAAACCGAAGTGAAAGGAGAAGTTAACTACAAAACGTATTTAATGACATTTGCTCAGCTACATTAGTCAGAGACCGTCCCATTATAATGGTTTGCTCTACCACGCTGACAGTATGTACACTGCATTGCCCAGAGTGATGAAACATAAACTGGAAAGGACCTTGAACGAAGTGACAATGGCCTAACCAGGACACTGTCAGCATATACCTGTAAAAGTGAATAACAGTATAAAACACCGTGGTCAGAACAGTCGGTGTCCTCCTCCGCCGAGAATTGAACCCGATCACCTTACGATTACAAGTCTAGAGCGTCACCGCTGTGCCAACCTGCTCGATATATCTATATGCGGTGTCAAATTTGAGAATGAATGGGAATGGGTATTTTGGAAGGAAACAGCAGTGGCCTGTTTTGAGACACTCCCTTTTTCATATCCTACGTAGCCTTCTTCTTCTTCTTCTTCTTCTTCTTCTTCATTCCTGTTGCTCCAACTTGGGGCATAGGGCATCCGTGAAACGCTTCGTTTCACTTCAGTTTCTTAGTCGGTAGGACTCCTTGGATGGGGGATCAGACAGTCGCAAGGCCGCTAATATCTGGTAGTACCGATGGAATATATAACAAACGGCTATAAAAGCCGAACTCCGACTGAAAATGGAACCTATGTTCTCCCGAATGCAAGGCCTGAATACAACATCGTATATACCAATGAACTGTGAGTTATGCGTCTGGTAGGGCATCCAGTTATTTTTAACGTTCAGTCATACTTCTGATGTTGCTATTCAGCTTCGAAAGAGAATGGTACTAGAGTTTAGTCTGTCTTAACAAAGATTTAAGCATTTTAAGTTAAGACTTACTGAGGAAGAAACTGAATTTGAAGAGTTCTATCTTCCGTAATATAACGCCGTGTAGCCTGTTGAAAATCAACCGACGTTTCGGAAGAACATTGAGCTTCCATCTTCAGGATACAATCTTAAGCCAAAAAGAAACCAGCGTGAAGCAGGTCTTAGATCATGCGATTCATCGCCATGCTGGTTTCATAGAAACAATGTAAAACGAAGTTAATTTTGAAAGTAGCCCTTCACACGCAACAGGAATTCCTTATTTTCGTGTGCCATAAGACAGAAAGTTTAGAAGCAAAGAACTGACCACAATTTGTTATGGACTACGTATCGTATGTAGCTCCGCTGAGTCCAGGCTAATGCGTGGTTTAGTTTCTTGAACTCGAACTGATGTGTGCTTGAATGTTATACAAATTTACATATACAGTATAGCAACCTGGATTTAAGTCACTCTTCCATGAAGGTTGTCTCTGGCACAGTAGCCCCTGTGGTCTATTCCGAAAACTTAAAAAAAAAAAAGACCTCGACAAGTCAGTAGCGTTATCAGTAGAACTAATCAGGGCAGCGGTTCAACGTAGGTTTCCCGCCAAAGCGTAGTTTGCTTCGATAGGCACAGTAATTAAAAGCAGTTGAGAAAATGAAAAACAGGACTGTTTCGGGGGAAGTGACGTCGTGTAGTCTGGCAGAAGTTCTCAGGCGTTTCGGGGGAATGTAGTACGTCCATGTTCAGGGTCGTATAAACGTCAAGAAACCGGTAAGTTGAGATGATTGATTTACTTATCGACAATCAAGATGAAGGCAGAATTTTATTCCGAAACGTCGGAGAATTTTTACAGGATTATACGGCGTCATATCATTCAAGAGTGTGGTCTTCATGTCATGAGAATATGTCAAATCTAAGATAACATCTTCACGGGATTCTTGGAGTCCTGGAGTAATTCACAGGCGACAATGCACGTCGCAGTTCCGTGTTTGTCGAACTCACAGTCGTTTCTTAGCAGTCGACAGTCGCTTAATGATCAAGAAATATCTCACCCTTTACGAAATTTGAAAATTCTTTACCATGTTCACCGCCGATAGATTCTATGCTAAGCCAGCTGAAATTTTTACAAGGGCATCTTGAAGTTCCATTTAATATCATTCTTCTGACCGCCTCTTTGGTCTAGTGGCCAGAGACCCTGGCTACAGATCGGGAGGTCCCGGGTTCGAGTCCCCGATCTACAAGATTTTCTGAGAAGTATTGGGTCTGGAACGGGTTCCACTCAGCCTCGTGAAGATAACTGAGGAGCTATTTCAAGGAAATAGCGGCTCGGGTCTAGAAAACAGAGATTAACGGCCATGAGGATCCGTCGCCCTGACCACGCGACACCCTCTATCCGCTACAGTTGGCACTAACTTCGCCGACAAGCGGCGGTCGCTCGTCCGTATAGTTCGCTTGCGGACTACAGGCCACGGAATTCCTTAAATCTATGGTTGAGTCGCCCAGGCTGTATCTTCTCTTCAGTTTTACAAATTACAATTTGGTAGACCCGGTATGGTCAAGGAATTTCTCTTCTACGCGTCGTTCAGACCGGCTCAGGGAATCACCCAACCTCCTATGCAGTAGGTACAGGGGGTAAAGCGACCGGGTTGTGAAGCTGACCACTCACCTCCAGATAGTGCCGAGGTCAAGAAAATTTAGATCTATACTTCCACTTCCCAATACGTCGTCTTGGCGTAGTGCTTAATTAGTTAAGTACAGTGACAACTTTACTTTACTTTTACTTATATCTCATTTCTTCTGAGCGTGCTACATGAAACTCCCCTCGGATGTCACCTCAGTAGCTACCGCCCCTCACTGTGGCCAGCAGACAACTTGAGTTCTCTTTCAAGGGGTGTACAGGTAGAAGACTGTTGGCTGCCGTGATTTGAATCCAGGACTTCAAACACAAAGCGCATTCTGAATCGAAGAACAAAAAACTTAATTCCGGAATGCGACCTCTTTTCGTGACTAAGGCACCAGAGATCTGGTGACTGAGGAAATAAATGGGAGGGCAGAGGTCACCTACTCCATACTGAAATCGTAGTACATCCCTCGGCACTCATCAGATTAGCCTCTTACATAAAGCAAATGCATCTTTAAAAACAATCCATGACTTCCTGTCCGTGGACTCCTTTACATAGTACGCCATACTGCGCCAAACAAACATCTTCGCTATTGACTTTACTGTGCTAACAACATTTTGTGACCGTGTGTACAAGGAGCGCTAATGTGAAACCAATGTCAACTGTTCATTTAGTGGGCGACCGACAAGACTGTCTGATAATACCAGTAGCTGATGGCACCCTGACTCCTGACCTCAGACCAAGTATAGCCCCACATCAATATGCAGTCCTTTCAAGACGAGAAAAACTTCTCGGGCACTGCTAATTCAGCTTTCACTCACTCACTTATGGAGCTGAGCCCTTCTTGAGGAGCCGCCATATCTGCAGCTACTAAAGAATTTCCCAGTTTTTTATGAACCCGAAGGTTCATTACGGTATTCACAAGAGCCCTCCACTGGTCCCTATCCTGCGTCAGATCAATCACATCCATACTATCATATCCTATCTCTCTAACATCCATTTTAATATTGTCCACCCACATACGCCTTGGTTTTTCGAGTGGTCTCTTTCCTTCTGGCTTCCCCACCAATATCCTAATGCATTCCTCTCCTCCCCCATTCATGCTACATGCCCTGCCCACCTCAACCTCCTTTCTTCGGTTAATAGTGTCTTTTTCCCTTCCGCGGCTGATATGTCTCTACAGTTTTTAGAAGCTGACGGTACGGTGGTTTCTGTTTCATTTAACCTGGACGTTCATCAACGAGAGGGAAGTAGAAAGCATGACAGGAAACAGCAAAATGGCTGAGGTACTCAGTCCTGAGACCAAAGAATCAAGAGTAGTTCAAAATCGTGTGTGTGTGTGTGTGTGGTGGGGGGGGGGTCTTGAGAAACTAGCATGGTTAACACCGTGATTAGTACTCTGTAAACTATCCATCGTCCTGATTATTTTTTAAAACGGCGTTTTGGGAAATTGAATTTGTGTCTGCCATCAGGTAAATGACCTCTCTTTTGGGCGCCATCGATAAAACTTATCCCCCTCTCCAAATTTACTCTATTCGTTTGGCATTCACAGCAGGATTCTTACCTGAGGACTGATACTGCAGTCTCCGAAACGTCGTTTTAAATACAAATTAGGTAACATATGAAGTTAACCCTGTGTTTAATTAATTAAGCATTACGCCATGAAGGTGGGCCGGGGTAGCGCAGTCTGTATAGCGACTGTCTTCGTGCTGGATGAGTCTCTGTAGGCCCAAGAATCTTCTCCACATCGTCCAGATCGGCTCTGGGGTTAACCCAAGAAAATATGGATCTATACATCCATTCCCCCATAAGCCTTCATGAAGTATTGTTTAATTAGTTAAGCACAGGGACATATTTACATTTTACATGTACCACGCCATGAAGACGTGTTCGAAGTTTAGGAATAACCTCAGCAATCTTGACCTCTTGACCTCGACAATAGATAGAGGAGAGTGATCAACTTCACGCCCCAGCCGCTTTAATCCCGGGGAAAGAGCCACGTGGAACCCATTGTATAAGAGGCTGGGTGAGCCACAGAGGCGGTCTGGACGCTGCAGGGTAGAGAAAAATCCCTTTCCTCTGCCCGGAATTAAACACTGGTCGTCCAATCTGTAGCTAT
Source organism: Cryptotermes secundus (assembly GCF_002891405.2). Classification (NCBI taxonomy): domain Eukaryota; kingdom Metazoa; phylum Arthropoda; class Insecta; order Blattodea; family Kalotermitidae; genus Cryptotermes; species Cryptotermes secundus. The sequence continues at coordinate 2,247,151 of NW_019735468.1, read as the reverse complement.
AACAACTAAGCTATCCCTAATGGCTAATGTCCATGAAATTAATAATTTTGTTAATCTACCACCGTCACGAATAGCGTTGAGGCACTTATGCTACAAGCCGGAAGGTCGCGGGTTCGAGTCCCGATGAGGTGGATTTCTTTCAATTTACCTAATCCTTCCAGCCGCACTATGGCCTTGGGGTCGGATCAGCCTCTAACAGAAATGAGTACCAGGAATCTTCCTGGGCGTAAAGGGTGGCCGGCGCGTGAGGCTGACAACCATACCGCCGTCTGTGAGCCGATTGTCTGGAACATGTCGGAGTCTCGACGTCTCACAAACCTATGGGCCTTCACAGCCTGTTGCAGAGATAATCAGTGTAGTTAAGTGTTTTGCTTAGCCCATACACTCTCAATGTCTAGCTCATCATGAGGGATTAATTACACTTCCGTGAGAGATATCTATTGTTGGCTATAGACTTACATAGTAGCTGACTGCGAATTTCAGGAAATATATAAATCAGAAATTTCTTCATTGACTGGAGCACAACCTGTAGTGTAGCATTTGTAACAAAGGAACAAACAGCAGAACGCCACGCGGCCATCATCAAGACCATCACAGCATGGCTGAGGGTGACTGCAGAGATTTCGGTTGAACTGTAGCTGGAGCGGCAAGCGACTATGCAAAGTGCACGGAACGGAAGCCGACAGTGGAGACGTGCCTAATTAAGGCAGGCCCTGACCAACCACAGACAGACTCCGAACTATGTGCATCAAGATGCTTCAGATGCTAACAATAACAGCTTTTTATTTTCTGCGCTCTATTCCCAAATAAAACACTGCCTGTCAAGTTTTCCGTTTTGAGATGAATTAAGAAATACTAAGCAGTAGCGTAGTTGTTTGAGGCATTATGCCGGAAGGTTGCGGGTTTGAGTACCGATGAAGTGGATTTTCAATTTGTTTTCCTTCCAGCCACACTACGTCCCTAGGGTCGACTCAGCCTCTGACAGAAATGAGTACCAGGAATCTTCCTGGGAGTAAAGGGCGGCCGGCGAATAACGCTAACAACCTCACGGCCATCTATGAGCCAACTGTCTAGAGAAAATGTGGGACCCTCGACTTCTCACAACCTTATGGGCCTTCACGGCCTGTTACAGGGATAGCTTTACCTTTACCTGCTTCATGCTAGGGGGCATGCAATAGTGAGCTGGTTGAGACACTATGATACAAGCTGGAAGGTCGAGAGTTCGAATCCCGATGACGTCAGTGGATTTTTAAATTGACCTGATCCTACCAACCGCACTGTGGTCCTGGGGTCGACTCAGCCTCTAACGAAAATGAGAACCAGAAATCTTTCTCTGTGTAAAGGGCGGCCCACTGACAACCACACCGCCTTTTGTGACCCGAATGTCTAGAGAAAATGTGGGAGCCTCGACGTCTCACAACCTTATGGGCCTTCACGGCCTGTTACAGGGATAGCTTTACCTTTCTACTTTTACCTGCTTCATGCCAGTCTATAGCTTTGCTTATTCTTTGACCATGAAAATTGAAACGAATGTTCCTCCGAAACGTCAGCTTCATAACGTGTGCTGTGAGAACTTCAAATCCTGCGCACTGCTCCTTGCTGTTTCTTTCATCATAAACCCCATACGGATTGCTCTGGGTATGCTCCCCGACCTCCACAGTCAGATGCCGGCGTCTAACAACCTGAGCTACGTCTCGGCGATTCATTTAACTAATATATGCAAAATAATTCCAAACTTTGAGTCAATTTCTGCCCTTGTGAAGGGCGACATACTCAAGTCACATTGCTCTTCAAACTTTGGGGAAAACATTTCTCTGCTGAGGCCTCTAGGCACTGTGCTCCTTCAGTTTGCCTTCTTTCTTACGCGAGGGGCACCGGGAATATCTCTCCTCGAGCTAAGGTGGCTGGAGCGCGAAGGCGCTCACATACTTGCTTTTACATACCTGTAAATTGCTCAGTCGGTATAAAGATAGGCCATAGCCTAGATGGACGGGATTTGATTTCAGGGCAGGGGCAAATATTTTTTTATCTTTAACACCTATTCGGGATCTGAGGACCACCCAGTATCCTATCCAATGGATACTGGAGGCTCTTTCCTTGTGGATAAACTGGCCGTAGCGTGGAATTTATAACTCACCTCCATCTAATACCGATGTCAAGATTAGTGGAGCTATAACTCCACTCCCCCATACTTCTTTACGGCATTGTGCTTAATTAATGAAAAACAAGTATAACTTTACTTTTTACCTTGCCCGATAATTTATGTCGGTTTAATTCTACACGCAGTAAATAAGGCATGGGGTTTAGACGCAGGGATTGATAAGTTATGTTTCATCAAAAAGACCGAACAGTTGTTTCTCACACATACAGCGCTACTTTCTCGGTTTAGGCTGCCTTGCCACTTCCAGAGGTCACCATAGGCAAGCACTGGGAAAGCATTATGAAGAGAGCTTCGTGTCCCAGGGGAGTCACCACTTCACCCTGTACATAATTCAATGCTTTATAACCTCCGGTAATTACCAGAACTTAGTTAAGTGAACATATAAAACATCTTCCAGACTTCGCTAACAAAGTGGGCAAGCCATGGTGGTCAGTGAGATTTGAAATTAAATTTTAAATTAAGAGTGAACGATGAATGGAGGAATCTCAGTACATGCCAAAATATAAGACTTTGCTTTTTAGCTCCAGGATTAAGCCCCGGCCACTTTACCCTCCGAGTAAAGGGCTCCTGGTACCAAATGGACTCGAAAATAAATCTAACGGTAAAGGCAAAGCTATCCCTGTAACAGACAGTGGAGGCCCACTGGGTTGTGAGGCGTCGAGGTTCCCACATTTTCTAGACAATCGGCTCACAGATGGCTGTGAAGTTGTCAGGACTTTATCCCCATGAAGGTTCCTGATACTCATTTCTGTTAGAGGCTGAGTCGACCCCCGGGTCATAGTGCGTCTGGAAGGATCAGGTCAATTCGAAAATGCAATAATCTCTTCGGAAATCGCACCCGATACCTTCCATCTTGTGGCATAGTGCGTCAACTAACTTAGTTACAGCGCACCCCCCGAAAATAAATACAATAGAACTTGGTTATAACGTCATCAAAGGGACCTAAAAATAGTGTCGTTATAAACGAATGTCGTTGTAACCGAAATGGGCACTTCCACAGTAGCCTTATGTTAGTCACGTAAAAATCTACCAAAAACCGAGTTAAAATGTTGCATTTTTTAGTGAAATACGTAGTTAAGTACAGACTAACGTAACATTAACGTGGAATTGCCCAAATGTGTAATATCAAAGACATATTACAGCGCTTTTCACTGACAATACACACTGCACTAATACTGTATATTAAAGGTAGGCCTACTCACCAAATTACAGTAGATTACATCAATTGTTGTGCCTTACTGTACCTAGATACGAGTACAGTAATCAGTTATCTTCATCTGTTTCCTGTTACTTGCCCAATACACACTTTCTAAATTACGTTCAATGTCCATATCAGAGAAATTCAGGAATGAAAATGACGTTACATACGAGGTTGATGCATTTCTGCATGTCGTACTAAGCAAGGTAGAGAAACAGTTGCTTTATGAGGAATTAGTTCGTACCATTGAATATTTGACGCAATAGACAAGGTGTCGCAGAAACCGATGTTGCTATAACCAAGTTTTACTGTACATCGCTTAATTTTAATAATTACGCTGTTTGTATCAACAGAACAATGGCAAACAGCCACGTAAGAATATTCTATTTTATAGGCGTCACCTGTATTTCAGCAAAATAAAAAATTAGCTTATTTTGAAGTTTTATAAATTGTTATTATTAATAAGAATATGAAAGTAATTTGTTTCAAAAACTGTAGAACAGTTTGAGTCACGAAGCTGGCTTCACCAAAATATACAGAATTATTAATACATTTTCCAAACCACTGTATATGTGTACTACATCGAACAGTAGAAAAAAAAAATTCTTCATAGGCCCCCCACTTCCTTCATGTCCATGAGTTCAAGACACTGGTCGATCATGACTTCTAACGCCCATTGACCAATAGGACGGGCACACGTAACCCTGCAATTATCAGTATCAGCATGTGACATGTCAAAACTTATACAGGGACAGATATTAATTCTAAAGCAACGAAGACATTTATACTTTGTTAAATGTCTTTTACAAATGAATAATTTATTAATTTAAACTGTTGGTTTTTGTGTACAAATTTTTAAACTTGATGGTAGCATATGAAATTTCAGAATAGCCACGCTGCGTGAGCTGTAGGGGTCATTGTGCCATGAAAGCACTTGATTGAACAGACATAAAACTTCATATATCTCCGACTGGGGTCCGTCTCTGTGGTCTAGCGGTCAATGTTCCTGGCTACAGATCCAGAGACCCTGGGTTTGATTCACGGCGCTACCAGATTTTCTGAGAAGTAGTGGGTCTTGAACGGTGTCCACTCAGCCTCGTGAGGATAATTGAGGAGCTACTTGAGGAGATAATTGAGGAAATAGCAGCTTCGATCTAGAAAACCGAAATTAACGGACGTGAGGATTCGTTGCGCTGATCACGTGACACCCTCTATCCGCTAAATTTTGCACTAACTTCGCCGACAAGCGGCGAACACTCGGTCGGTATAGTTCGCTTGCGGACTAAAGCCATGGAGTTCTTTTTTATATCTCGCACTGGAAACCCAACATCTTGACAGGTTCTTCGAAGTTTTCCTCAGAATCTTCAAACAAAATAGGAATAGTAAATCCAGAGTTATATCAAGTAAAGTTATGATCGCTTCCAAGCAATTATTCAGTAATCATCCAATCATTTGAAACCAATGAAAGCTTCGTTAAGGATACAAACAAACAAATTTGAGCTTAACTGAAACTCAACTAACCTATTTAGAATGAGGTGGTCACACAGTTTCTAACCGTTTAAATCATATCGGTTACTATCTGTACCACCTGTTTTATCGCTGAAAACTTTCCATCACAATTTAACCTTATGTTTGTTTCATATGGTAGTCACAATAAATAGCGATTATTTCTCTAAACAGCATTAACCGGATGGTTCCTATAATGTAGACACAATGTGTTTCCTGTGAGGTACAAACTGAATATTTAAATATTAGTCATCAGAAAAGCGTGCTCCGAAGTGTTAAGTTAGAGTGGGACTCAAGAAACTGCAAACTGCACGAGGCAGGCAACCAACCGGAAGCCACGTCTTGCAATTCCCGGATTGAGGTGCCGACATTGTTCTACCGCCGGCACTCCATCACCGCCATGACAATCACACCCTTCATTAAGTATGTACGCCAAAGGCAGCTGTTCTCAAGGACACAGCATTCTATTGCAATTCCATTTGCTGACAGATGCTATGCATCCAAATTATCACCAGACCTATATTCTACAGCAATGGCAGCTCAATCAGAATTGTCACCAGGATACGGGTTGTACCACCGACGAATCGTGGTTCGAGTCTTGGCAGAAGCAGGCGTTTTCTCTCCTACGCAGCGTCATGACAGGCTGTGAGTCCTTCCCAATTTGCTATACAATTTCAATCGGAGGAACTTTCCCCAGTGGTAAATAAGCCAGAACGTGAATCTGACTAATACTTCCTAGTGTCACGGTTAGAAAAGCGTGAACCTATATCTCAGCCTCCAAATTCCTCTCCATGGCGAGGTGCCTAAGGAAACACATGCACCAATTTAAGTTATGTTCATCTATATTCATCTTCAGCTCTCATTTAATAGGACATTTGGTCTCTTCTGGATCAAAATTAATTCTGAAACTATAGATCCTTTGAAAAGTTTTCTCTCCAAGTTCCTTGGATTCTCCCCCATTAATCGGGTGGACAATATTAAAAAGGGTCTTAGAGAGACAGGATGGGATGGTATGGATTGGGTTGATCGGTCTCAGAAGAGAGATCAGTGGAGTGCTCTTATGAGCACGGTAATGAACCTTCGGGTTTCATGAAATGCTGGGAAGTTCTTGAGTAGCTGCGGAGTAGCTCAAGAAGGGTTCAGCTCCATGAGTAAGTAAGTAATCATTACTCCACCACTGTCCCATACTCATGCATCGCCGCCTTTTGTCATGTGAGAAAAAACTGACTAGGCAGGACTTAATCACACCCTCGGTTCTGAGATCAGCACTTCATCTCTGACCCAACACTTCTGTCGTCATAGAAAGTCATCTTCATTATTTACCGCTTTAAAGAGAATTCCAAAGGAAAGGAATGAGATCTATATTTAGTTTCACATCCCATGCGTCGTGTCTGATAAATCAATTTTGAGAAAATCAATTAAGTCCGCTTTGAACCTCGTGTAACGGAGGCCTGCGAGTTATTTTGAAGTCATGCAAACCACAACTGAACTCGCTCATTACTTAGAGTCGAAAAGCAGTTTTGCGATATGAGATATCGAAGGAAGACTGGACCAACATGGCCGTTTTCTCCCCATATTTCGTGTAAATAACGTACGAGAATTTACAAAACTTTTGGGCTCCTTCCATAACATCCATTTCTTTATTATTCACCAATCTCTCTAAGCATTCAAAGCGGCCTCTTGAAGAAATCTTCACATTACAAATTTTCAAAAAGGCCTACATTTCTATAGGAGCCGGGATAGCTCAGTCTGTATAGCGACTGCCTACGGGCTAGACGACTGAGGGGTCGGAGTTCAAGTCACGGTAAGATCAAGAATTTGCTGCCTTCCAAGTCGTCTAAACCGAATCTGGGGTCCACCCTACCTCCTATACAATGAGTACCCGGAGCTCTTTCCCCGGGGGTAAAGCAGCAAAGGCGTGAAGCTGACCACTCACTTCCAACAAATACTGAGATCAAGAGAATATGGATCTATGCATTCATTCCCCCATACGCCTTCATGGTGTAGTGCTTAATTAGTTAAGCACAAGGACAACTTTACTTTAACTTTACTTATATGCTTTTGATCCTCGTTCCTGCATTCTATAAATGTAGGTCTACATTTCCTTCTAAGTTTTCTAACTACATTCACCTTATACGTTAGATACCAATTAACCTGCAGCCAATACAGTCTCAGAATAACATACAATTTTGTTAATATATTCAATCGCCTTCATCTGAACTACAACATGGAAGGCTGTTAGAAATGGGAGACTGGCCATATTCAGCTGTTGTCTGATATTTAATTCAATCTTCAATATTATTCAGGAACTCCAATTTATACGAATGTGTGAGTCGTATTTTATTGTATCACCAGATGACCTTACCACAATTTGGTGCATGGGAGTTAGAGAATTTAGTACAATACTACCTTCTGGTAGGCATTGTCTGTAGTAGTTCTACTTACTAGCGTGTAGAGAGCACTGTCTGCATTGGTGACAGGACCCCCTACCCCTAATAATAATAAAAAAGGATTTCAAGTCACGAAAAAGAAAAGTAACATGGAGAGAAATGCAAGTGTACTATACTTAAAGTTCTTAAAAACGTTTTAGAAATTAAAGCAGTCAAAATGCCTATGAGGGAGAAGTAGAGAGTTATGAACGCTTTGTTCGTAATAAACTCAGAATTTCTGTATTTAATTTTGTAGAATGAAGGAGAGAAAAAAGAATGACGTAATATTGAACAGGACCATTGCTATAAATGAATTGTCATTTGTCATTTGGGGTGTAAAATATTCACTCTGTCCTGAAGCAAAAATTCCGAATTAGAAGCAAAAATGATTGCATTATGCAAAGCGAAAGTCGGAAAAACTGAAGGAATATTATTCACATTTGACACAAGCATACATTTAAAAAGTATGTTCCTCGTTACAAATGTCTTCTTTAAGAAAGTACCTAGCAAACAACGAGCTTCCCCATTACAATCAAATAATATCAAAAGAACAAGATCTATTTCCGTTGAAATGAGAGTCACATCAAGGGCCTGAGATAGGCTAGGTAGAACCTGAATATATAAAAATATAGGCCCACACCTTCTTCTGAAAGACATATAAATATATTTCCTGTATACTTTAATGACTCAGATTCCCGATAATTCATTAAAACAGATTCCAAATTGTGTAACAGAAAAGGTTTAGAATATTTGCAATGCAAATTATTATGGATGAGAGGCCAAGGACATTAAGTGAACACTTCAATTAAACGGAATTCACATTTTCTTACTTCTTTGTTTTAATATTTTAAAATAATTAAGTGTATGTTTGAGGCCCACCGAGGCCAGGGTTCCGGGTCAATTGGCTCTAATGATCGCCCCTCTATATGGGCCCGGTCTCGTAGTAAACCTGTTATCTTTTCCGAGCTTGCAGTTCTAATTGCTCAGGCTTACACCGAGGCGTAACATGATATGACATGACTGAGGGCCCGGCGTCTGGATCTTAACATGACATATCAGGACATTTCATAGTTTTACCTGGTTCTTATGGCACTAGCCATCTCTGGTGAACTCCTAACCTTACTCTGTTATGGCCTCCTCTGTGTCCTACTGCCTCTGATGTCCAGCAGCATAGTTACGTGGCGTTATGCAAACTGATGTGTTGTGGTATACAGCAGCATGCTACTCGTATGTGCGTGTGTACATATGTAATTTATATAACTAACTCAATGAGGCTGAGCCCTTCTTGAGAAGTAGCCAGTTGCAAGAGCTACTCAAGAAATTCCCAACATTTTCTCGAAGCCGAACATTCACTAAATATGTATGTATGTGTGTATATATGTGCCTGTATGTATGTATGCGTGTATATGAAGTGTGTGCATATAGCTCCTATGAATGCATGCATATATATGTGGATGTATGTTTATGTATGTAAACTAAAGTGTGTATGTAGGCCCTATGATTATATATGTATTTGTATATGTACAGTTACAAGTCTGTGTATGAATATGTTAATTTTCTTGCATACATGCACTTATTTAGACCTGTATGTAATACGTGGTAGAGTCATTAAATTCATGGAATGTGGTTTTATCGCATCATATTACAAGGTATTCACATGCACTTACACAGATCCACATCTGCCCTCAAAATAGTTGCCGTTGGCCGCTATGCAAGTCTGTCAACGTTGATATAGCTGCCGAAAACGCTGCTGAAACTTATTGGCGGGAAATTCCCGTACGGCGTCTCTTGTGGCAATGACCACCTCCTCGGACGACTGAAATCTACGACCACGTAGCTTTGCTTTCAAGTGGAGAAAGAGAAAGAAATCGCATAGTGCGAGATCAGGTGAGTACGAAGGGTGTGGCAAAACGGTGACCTGTTGCCTTGCCAATTCCTCTTGGACAAGAACATAGCGATGTGCTGGGGCGTTGTCGTGCAGCAACAGCCAATTCTTCCTACGCCAAATGTTTCGCTAGGGGATTTGCCTAGTTTCTGGCAGAATTTGATGTTTGTTCTTTGTTCAAACTGTCACATTTTCGATTTCAGCCACTCGTATTTAACTGCAGTTCACAATAGAGGCCATAGTTCTGTTTACACTGTTTGCACACAACTGCCTCTTACTGTGACGAGAGATGAACTGACATGGCATCATATCGTGCCTCAACCTATCCACTGTATGGTAGTGTATGTACTTGTATATGCCTCTGTGTGTATATGCATGTGTATGTAGATAGGTAAAGATATCCCTGTAATAGGCCATGGAGGCCAATAGGGTTGTGAGAAGTCGAGGTTCCCACATTTTCTAGGCAATCGGCTCACAGATGGCGGTGAGGTTGTCAACCTTACGCGCCGGCCGCCCTTTACCCCCCAGGAATATTCCTGGCACTCATTTCTGTTAGAGACTTAGTCGACCCCAGGGCCATAGTGCGGCTGGAAGGATTAGGTCAAGTGAAAAAAAAAACACCTCATCGGGACACGAACCCGCAATCTTCCGGGCTATAGCATAGTGCCTCAACCATCGCTACCGCGATATGTAAGTAGACTATCTTTAAAATGCATGTAGTTCATCTCTATATCCAGAAGAGTGCAGCAACCATGGATAGGAAATCCTAAGTATTTTCCAAAAGCAAATTCCATAAAAGCTCTGCTTTTATTGCGTTGTAGTCTGTTTTATTTTAAAAGTAGGCAAGTCTTCATGAAAAGTAATATGATTGAAACTACACAATTTCTATAATTTGTTATATTTTTCTTTTGTCATGAAATATAATACTAAATATTTATAGAAATAAAGTACGTTAGTTAAAACAATTACTTTGAAAAAGTCTCGCTTTTGTCATGAACTTCAAAAGTTTCAGTGGAACCCACAACTTGAAGTAAAGCAATAGAAAGCGACAAACTATAAAAATACGGCCATGTAATTCTAACAGGACTAGTAGGCTTACCGGTAATAGTACAAAATTAAATACTAAACTTTCATAAAAACAAAATTACTTGTAAACTGATAAAAGTAAAGTAAAAAAAAATAAAGCTATCCCTGTAACAGGGCGTGAAGGCCCATAGGGTTGTGAGACGTCGAGGTTCCCGCATTATCTAGACAATCGGCTCACAGATGGCGGTAAAGTTGTCAGCCTTACGCGCCGCTACATTCCTGTTCTCTCAATGCGCGTTACTTTAATGTATATCATTTGTTGTACTATCAAAGAATCCAGCTTACACTTTCGTGTTTTAGTTATTTCTGGAATTAATGTTTTAGAATAACAAAATATGTGCAGGAAACTGGTGATCATATATGTTACAACATCACTTCCGGCTTACGTGTACCCAGGTTGCCAAATTTCGACGCTGGTTTGCCTCCTTGTTCAATGTTAGGAGTGATTCCACAATGCTGCATTCACAACTTCCGACACGAATTTAAATCAATTCACCACGACGACAAGGCGCCGCACACAGAACAAATCGATGACGCCCCCGTGACTTATTGTGAGCCGGAGTAGCACAGCCGGTATAGCGTTTGGCTACGGGCTGCACGACTGAGAGATCAGAGTTCGAGTCCCGGTAGGTTCAAGAATTTTCTCTTCTTCCTATCTTCCAGATCTAACCTGAGGTCCATCCAGCCTCCTAACCAATGGGTATCGGAGGCTCTTTCCCCCGAGGTAAAGTGGCTGGGGCGTGAAGCTGACCACTCACCATCAACTAGTACCGAGGTCTAGAATGCGTGGATCTACACATCCTCTCCCCCATACTTCTTCATGGCGTAGTACGTTATTAGTTAAGCAAATTCACCTTTCATATTTTACAACTGGTAGAACTCCTTGAAAGATGTACTGACCCATCACAAAGCCTCTACATGCGTAAGACGACATAACAGAATATAAAAAGTTCTGGGAATATATTAAGATGCCTAAGGTCGTTCAGATATTTCAGTCTGTATGATAAGGCGTGTACAGTTATACACCAATAATTATATTATTCAATGATTCCTTTGTCTCCATAATTTCTATTAGTGAACTTACAGATTCAATATATAATAAAATCTGACAGAAGCAACCTCAGAGCTTAGCTAACCCCCCTAGCAAAGACATGTAAATAATATTCTATAGAATTTATAGGTACGTTTATGATCTATTTCTTACCAAATTTCTCATGTCTCCACGTAACGCCAGCGGTCCACTGACTGTCATCGTCGAACCGAAAACTACAGTTTATCTTAGAAGTCAGATGGTCCAAATGTGACGACGTGACAGATAACATGGACACGCGACTCGATGGCACCATCAGCTGCCCCTTGTTAAACAAGGAAAGTAGGGCAAGGGGACACATATGAATCTCCGCTTAGAAAAAGAAACTCGATAAGGTAATATCGAAGTCATCCCTGTGCTTAATTCAGCACCACACCTTGAGAACCTATGCAAGTGGAGGTATAGCTCCAAGCTTTCTTAACTTCAACACTAGATGGAGGTTAATGATCAGGTTTACGCCACCGTCACTTTACTCCTATGGACAGAAGAACTCTATATCCATTGGAAAGGAGATCAGATGGGCCCTACAGTCAGTCTGGGCATTGTGGTAAAATAAATCTTTCACTCTCCGCGACTAAATAAGCATTGAGGCATGAAGGAGTATAGGGGAGTGGAAGTATAGATCCACGTATTCTTGACTTGAGCCCTAGTTCGAGGTAAGTGGTCAGCTTACACTCCTCGGCCGCTTTATCCCAAGGAAAGAGTCCCGATACCATTGGATAGGAGGCTGGGTGGGCCCTAGAGCCGGTCTGGATGACGTGAAGAGGGGAAAACCCGTACCCATACTGGAACTCGAACTCCAATTCCTCGGCCTTCCAGTCCGTAGCCAGTCGCTATACCGGCTCTCTTCTGTGCGTTATGGAGGAGAGGAAACCTCAAGTCAGTGCCGGGAACATTACAGATTCCTCGGCTGTCCAGCCAATAATCTAGCTGCTATGCCGACTCACTCATCCTGATTCTAGAACGGAAATTGTTAAGGTGGGAAGTGAAAGTCTTAGGCTGCAACAGTGGACAGGCGAACCGTATTGAAAGCAGGTAAAACGTAAAGTTGTGCCGGGCACGGTATCCGAGCGGTCTAAGGCATGCATTGTCTTCGCTCACTCGGAAGCCGAGATCGTGGGTTCGAATCCAACTCAGGGCATGGATGTTTGTGTGCGTTTTTCTGTGTTTGTCTACAGGTAGAGGCCTTGCGACGAGCTGATCACTCGCCCAACGAGTCCTACTGTATGTGTAAGATCTAATAAACCGAAGTGAATGGAGAAGTTCATGAAGGTAGGCCTAGGCCCACTGGGGCTGTAGTCCCAAGGGGAAAAAAAAGGTAAAGTTGTATCTTTGCTGAACTAATTAAGCACTGCGCCATGAAGGCGTGTGGTGGAGTGGATGTATAGATCCACATTTTCTTGATCTCGGCACTAACTGCAGGTGAGTGGTCAGCTCCACACCCATGAAGCTTTACCCTAAGGGAAAGAGCCCCCGGTACCCATTGGATAGGAGGAAGGGTGGACCCCAGAGCTGGGCTGGACGACGTGAAAAAGAGAAAATTCTTGACCCTACCGGAATCCGCCCGTAGACAGACGCTATACCGACTGAGCCATCCCGGCTCTTGTTGTAAGCAGCATAAAGGAATATTCCGTCTTGACACCAATCTTCCGTACGTGGTTACTTCGTAATTAAACATTTAGCATACCGGAGAGAACAAGAAACGTCACTTTCCTGAGTTGCTTATAGCTCTTGTTATCTGCAGCTGATTTCCACTCCACCACGGACAATGTCCACAATGAACTGCTAATTGGCGACGGCCGCATGACCCACTTTATTAACTGTGATCAGTGCATGAAGCCTCACTTCGTCATCCATTTCTTTATCGTCTTCTGTGATCGACAAATTGGCGACAGAGAACCCTGTCTCTGCAAATGGCTGCTGCATCGTGAGGTATATCCTGATTGGTATGGGCCCCACAGCAATTCTCATCAAGGAGCGGTTTCAGCACAATTCGTCCCCTCGCATCTTACTCCCTGGACTGAAAACATCGATTCTTTTCTATTAGTAGGAGAAACACTGCATACTCTAGAATATTCGTCCCAAATTTTACAGGAAATTTATTCAAATTAGGTTCTATTCTCCCTTATGTTTATTTCTTGAGGTCTGTAACGACATTTCACCAAACAGTAAGATTGGTCTTACGTAGAAGGTAAGACGAAAGTCGTGGCTTAGCTCAGGCGGTTAGCCGCCGGCTTCCCACCGTTGAGACCCGGGTAGACAAAGTGGCACTGAGGCAGGTTTTCTCAGAGTACTTCGGTTTCCCCTGCCAATTCTTATTCTACCGACTGCTCCACACTTACCATCTATCAACCGGGGATGGTACAATAGACCAGTTAGTGGCCGACGTACAAAGTGAACTCAGTTTGACCCCACAGCAAGAAATAAAAAAATATTTCCTTTTATTTACAATTTAAGATAATGGAAGTTCATAAAAGTCGCCTGATATTTTTAGCGAGGTGCAATGAAAGTCAAATGGGGAAAATGGGACATACGTACAAACTATGTCAGCAAAATCTTGCAAATCATACATTTGGATACCGAGAAAAGGACAATTCCAACTTCGTCTGTTAGGTTACAGAAAAAATTAAACTGCTTCAAAATAATTTCCTATTATAGAAATTATCGTTGGCGTCTTTTTAACATCCAGTTCTACTAACGGTGCAATGTTACAAATCAACGAATTTATAAAGAAACAATAAAGTAAAAAGAAAAGTAGGTAAAGGTATCCCATACGGTTGTGAGATGTTGAGGTTCCCACATTTTCTAGACAATCGGTTCACAGATGGCGGCAAGGTTGTCAGCTCTACGCGCCGGCAACCTTTACTTCCACGAATATCGCTGGTACTCATTTCTGTTAGAGGCTGATTCGACCCCAGGGCCATAGTGCTGCTGGAAGGTTTAAGTCAATTGAAAAGAATCCAGTGACTTCATCGGGATTTGAACCCCCGACCTTCCAGCTTGTAGCATAATGCCTCAACCAACTACGTTACTTTTAAAATCCACTTAAAGAAGGAGAGTTAGTGAGAGTATCTATACCACATTCTACTCCCTAAAGTGCTGGACAGATCCTGTGAATCAGATGTTTACCGACGTATGTCAGTTTGCCTCATCATTTCCAGGCAAATACCACCACTACAGTAATCCACTTTTCGAAAATGAATCATAACCTCTTCTTTCCATTTTCTTCGATCCTCTAATGGTCGTAAAGTTGCTGAACATTTCTAGTCTCTTACCGACTACAGGCCTCGTTGTCCTGCTGTTCAGGACAGTGCAGTTGCAGTAACAGACCTCTATCATACCGATAGAGAAGGCGGGACCCTCCACTAGCTACACTAGCTGGAAACGCGGATTAACGGTAAAAAGGCAGCAATACAGTCACAAAGAGACTCAAATGAAGATAAGGATCTGAAGCTCCAATTGCCTACATCAATTCTCTTACACACACATTTAATTAATCTCTGAAATATTCCCTTGAGCGCCTGTGGTCTATACCCAGTATCAGGACACGATACCCCGACCTTTCAGTTTAAGTTGTTTTATTCCCAACACACCAAAGACAGGGTCTTCTGCTATCCGTTACAGCAGGGTGAGCAGATCAAGCATTCAAGGGGCTGTGCACACGTAATCATCCCTTGTGCACGATCCATCAGTTTGTTAAGGGTAGTAGGAGGGAGGGTGAACTTTTCATTACAACTTGTCATTGCGGGGAGGAAAGGGGTGGTTACTTCGGCTACACTTCACACGGACAATGGTTTCTTGACTAAGACACAACTGCCGCCCCTTCTTCAACCAACCAGAAGAGAATGCATCGCTGACTCTTTTTCTTCATACACCCTCCCATCTATTTTAGTCAGCAGTTAAACGGTTGGAATACTGAAAGATTTCATTTGTTTTAAGTAATGATTTCATACACTTGTCCTTATTTCTGTACTTGGCTTCAAACAGATTTTTTTTCTCTCTCTCATTACTACTTTTTTTTTTCCTTGGCACTACAGCCCCTGTGGGCCTAGGCCTACCTCCATGAACTTCTCCGTTCATTTCGGTTTTTCTAGATCTTACACATTCGCTAGGACTCCTTGGGCGGGTGATCAGCTCGTCGCAAGGCCTCTACCTGTACACTAACACAGAAAAAGCACATACAAACTAAACATCCATGCCCTGAGTGGAATTCGAACCCACGATCCCGGTTTCCGAGTGAGCGATGACAGTACATGCCTTAGACCCCTCGGCTACCGTAACCGGCCTCATTACTACTGCCTTTCGCATTAGGACCTCTGGCCTGTTTCCAATCAGAACTAGTCTGGAACTATGGATCTTATAGTGAGTTAGCAGGACTCCTTGGGAGGGTGAACTGGCCCGTTGCAAGGACGCTACCTGTACAGGAAAACACAAACACGTAAGAAATGTGGACACATATCAATGTCTCGAGTGAGATTGGAACCCACGATCCCAGTGTTTGAGCGGAAGAAGATATTTAATGCGTCAGTCCGCGCTGCAACTATGATTAGCGTCTCATTAGATACAAAATTCCGGAAAGGGAATTTTCTGGCACTGAAACTAATCTTATTTGACTTCAGAATCATTCGCCATTTCTCGTTCCTTACAACGCCACGAATATTAATTGAATCGTTAATATCTGCAGTATATAACTCATTTTTTATTTTGTCGGAATGTCTACACCTAAGAAACATTTTTTTATTCATTATCATCCTATAACTGGAGCCGGGATAGCGCAGTCGGTATAACAACTGGCTACGGGTTGGACGGCCGAGGTGCCGGACTTCGAGACCAGGTAACGTTAAGAATATTTTCTTCTCCAAGTCATCCGAATGGGCTGTGGGGCCCACCCAGCCTCATATCTAACGGGTACTGGGGGCACTTCAAATGGGGTTAAAGCGGCCAATGCATGATGCTGACCACTAACCTCCAACTAGTACCGAGGTCAAGAAAATTTGGATCTACACATCCACTCCCATATACTTTCATGGTGTAGTGCTTAATTAGTTAAACACAAGGACAATTTTTAATTTCATTGGTCAATCGATAAAAGGCCGGTCACGGTAGCCGAGCGGTCTAAGGCATGTACTGTCTTCGCTCGCTTGGAAACCGGGATCGTGGGTTCGAATCCCACTCAGGGCATGGATGTTTAGTTTGTGTGTGTGCGATTTTCTGTGTTTGTGTACAGGTAGAGGCCTTGCGACGAGCTGATCACCCGCCCAAGGAGTGCTACAGAATGTGTAAGATCTAGAAAAACCGAAGTGAACGGAGAAGTTCATGGAGGTAGGCCTAGGCCCACTGGGGCTGTGTTGCCAAGGAAGAAAATCGATAAAATATGTCTTCTGGTTATCTAAACAACAACTAATTGACAGTGTTTTCTTCTGAAAATCAATGCTTCATATAGATATTCTCACGTATTGAACTAATTGACGGACCAACTACCTAAATAAGTAACGAACTTTCTGGTAACAGAATATGAAATTGTGTACGACCACGTCATATTGATTCGCTCGAATAAATGACACGGGTTGTTTCAATTTCTACTTCTCCTTTCTCAGACAAAAGGCTTAAAGACACTGCGTAATGTAACCCACAGGAGATGTTTTCATGAACATGAATCATAGTATTTTATAAGTCCCATGGCCAATAATTGATTTTAAAACTATAAGAGCCGATCTTTTTTTTAATTCGCTTATTGGGGGAGTGGAGCACAACTGGGTCCACTCGGCACGGTGGCCACTGATTAGCCTATTGTAGCCTGCCCCGGGTGATTACGATGATGGAGAAATTGGTAAAATGAAGGTTGGCAGGGGAAAACGAAGTACTCGGAGAAAACCTGCCCCAGCGTCACTTTGTCCACCACAAACCCCACTTGACCAGACCCGAGATTGAACCCGGGCCACCACGGTGGGAAGCCAGAGACTAACCGCTTGAGCTATGGCTCGGCCATCAGAGCCAATTTTTATTGACGGGGACCGACACGAGAAAAAATTATTCTAAGTATTTCTGTACACATTTTAGCAATGGTACAATAAACTCTTATGGGAATACATTGCACAGCGATGGTACGTACATATTTAGTTTATTCTAGAGGAACTGGCACAGTAAGAACCTCACCTGAAATTGAGAGGAGATTCAGCTCCCAAAACACTGTGTAAAATTGTTTGAATAATAGACGACAAATTCCAGAAACTTAATTATACTAAATGTATGGTCGTAGGGCCGTGACATCCAACCTACCAAGGAGTCAGTCCCATACTCATCATCCGGAGCTGGTATAACAAGCCAATTAGTGGCCAACCTACCAAGGACTCAGTCCCATACTCATCATCTGGAGTTGGTATAACAGGCCAATTAGTGGCCAACCTACCAAGGACTCAGTCCCATACTCATCATCTGGAGTTGGTATAACAGGCCAATTAGTGGCCAACCTACCAAGGACTCAGTCCCATACTCATCATCTGGAGTTGGTATAACAGGCCAATTAGTGGCCAACCTACCAAGGACTCAGTCCCATACTCATCATCTGGAGTTGGTATAACAGGCCAATTAGTGGCCAACCTACCAAGGACTCAGTCCCATACTCATCATCTGGAGTTGGTATAACAGGCCAATTAGTGGCCAACCTACCAAGGACTCAGTCCCATACTCATCATCCGGAGTTGGTATAACAGGCCAATTAGTGGCCAACCTACCAAGGACTCAGTCCCATACTCATCATCTGGAGTTGGTATAACAGGCCAATTAGTGGCCAACCTACCAAGGACTCAGTCCCATACTCATCATCCGGAGTTGGTATAACAGGCCAATTAGTGGCCAACCTACCAAGGACTCAGTCCCATACTCATCATCCGGAGCTGGTATAACAAGCCAATTAGTGGCCGACCTACCAAGGACTCAGTCCCATACTCATCATCTGGAGTTGGTATAACAGGCCAATTAGTGGCCAACCTACCAAGGACTCAGTCCCATACTCATCATCCGGAGTTGGTATAACAGGCCAATTAGTGGCCAACCTACCAAGGACTCAGTCCCATACTCATCATCCGGAGCTGGTATAACAAGCCAATTAGTGGCCGACCTACCAAGGACTCAGTCCCATACTCATCATCCGGAGTTCGTATAACAGGCCAATTAGTGGCCAAACTACCAAGGACTCAGTCCCATACTCATCATCCGGAGCTGGTATAACAGGCCATTTAGTGGCCGACCTACCAAGGACTCAGTCCCATACTAATCATCCGCAGTCGGTATAACAGGCCAATTAGTGGCCGACGTACCGAGGACTCAATCCCATACTCATCATCCGCAGCCGGTATAACAGGCCAATTAGTGGCCGACGTACCGAGGACTCAATCCCATACTCATCATCCGCAGCCGGTATAACAGGCCAATTAGTGGCCGACGTACCAAGGACTCAGTCCCATACTCATCATCCGCAGCCGGTATAACAGGCCAATTAGTGGCCGACGTACCAAGTGGACTCAGTCCAACTGCGCTCCAAGAAACTAAAAGATCTTACCGTTGGAAAATGTGCCTTTCCAAGCGAAGCGTTTGGTGTATGCGCATAAGCATGTATTCAGAAGCTCTGTATTGTTCACACGATCCCTGGCACTATGTTTATTGCCGCCAGGAGCGAACAGTTAGCTCCTGTTATGCGGTGTTTCCATTCGTCACCGAACTGCAAGGGAACTCTCAAGAAGAACCAAACAGGACAACGGTAGGGATATTGGTGTGGCTGATTTGGTAGACTGTACAGAAGTGTTGACCCCGCTGCAGAAGACGCCTTCTGTGATCAATACCAGAGTGAGCTACCGACCGCCGCTAGGACCCAACACTTCTTATACACAGCAACAAGACAACAGTGGCATAAGTCTTTCCTCCTCCTACATGTGTGACGACATATTCTAGCCTGAACGTATTCAGAATTATGAAACTATTAATCGCGGGGCTACGGGTCAATCAGTAGCATAGCCTGTGCTTAAAACGAAACCAGTTGAACAGAGCCGTTTTTATTGGGAAGCTAATGGTTGCTCAGCAATTCAAGAAAATATTCCTTAATTTATAGAACCCGAAGGTTACTACAGCTTTCACAAGAGCACGCCACTTGTCTTTATTCTAGCCGGACAAATTTCCCCCCGCTTCCTCCTGCTCTGGTTCTGTAAGATCCATTTTCATATTATTCGATCATCTTCGTGTAGATCTTCATAGCGGTGTGTTGGCCATATTCAGGCGTGGCAATGTTTAGCCTTCAGTTAACAATAGTGTAATTTTTTTAGTTCGTAGGCCAAATGCAGTAGTATAATTGTTAATATTTCAGTTATCTCAAAATTGCATTACTCGAATTTTACGCAATGATTCTGTATCAACTGAACAGTTATTTAAACTTAGAATGATGTAAGTTATATTCCGTGCATTTCGGAAGAGCCTTTATTCTGGCTGAGCCTTAGACGTGGTCGCTGGTAACAAATTAGGATTAAATCAGAAATCTGCATAACGGATCGTGAAATGACAATCACGAGATTGACGTGGCTCTGGAAGGATACGGCATGAATAGCAGTCGTCCCTCTACGTACGCACTGCAAATCCTAACAAATGCACTAACCTTTAGAGCCCAGCGATTATTATATGTACCATCTGCTTTAACATAGCAAAATTATGCGTTCTGCCCACAAAGTGTACTTGTGTGTTTCATATGGTTCGCACAATAAACAGTGATTTCCCTTCCCCCCTTTAACGGCCTTTATTGGCTCGATTTTGCAGCCGCGGCGTGGTATGTCCTGCTAGGAAAATTTCGTGATATTTCCTTCTTTCAGGTACTTGGGGCTCTCACATTTTCTATGCAGTCGTCTCACAGATGACGGTGAGGTTGTCAGTTTTACATGACGCCTGCCCTTTACAATCCAGGAATATTCCTGGTACACATTTCTGTTAGAGACTGAGTCGACCCCAGGGCCATTGTAGGGCTGTGATAATTTGCTCAAATAGAAATACAATGACCTCACTAAGACTCGAACCAGTGACCTTCTGGCTCGTAGCATAGTGCCCCAAGCAACTAGGCTACCGCATGCTCCAGGCACGACTTTATGGCAGAAATCTAGCACAATTTCAGTTCGGAGTACAGACCTATTCCATTCCTTAGGTCAGTTGTTGTGACGTAGGAAGTGCGGCGTCTTCAGAAGCCTCTTGATAATTGTGCTACCTCGGCTATCATCTCTTATCAACAGAACTCAAGAGTTTTTCAAAGAATCCGCTGAAGAACGGGTGATCTTTGTTTTTGTGAACTCTGTTTTGTTTGCTTCCTTTCTTACAAAGGAGCGGCGAACTGTTTTTGTCTGTCTTCGTGAGGGGCGCTAGGCTAAGCGTGGACCTTGCGGCGCCACTCGTGGTTACGGTTCCTCCTCCCGACTCCTCCAACCACCCTCTTAGTTCCCAGGTTTGTATCTCTCTGTTGGCCGCATCTATTAATTGTAATAAAGCTCATGACTCTAAAAACAGCCTAACTCTGTGTAAACAGCAATAACCAAATTGAAATACTCAAACGAGTTCTGTATTCTGGTATACAACGCCGCGTCATCCAGTGACTCAGCGGACGTTTCGGAGGAATATTTCGCCCCACGTTGAGTTACGAAAACTATGTAGAGCAAGAAATCAGAATGGAATAGAGTAGTTTCTTGCTAGGCTTGCTCTCAGACCCTAAAGATTGAAGCGATATTTTCCTCCGAAACATCAGTTGACATTTTTTCACACTACGTAAGTTAACAGGCCTTTTCTGAGGAAGGAATGGCCTCAACCTTCGGTTACAAAGAGTAAGTCAATCAAGAAATCAACATAAAGTAAGTCGGTTTCTTTCTCGGCTTAGTTGTCGACCCTGAGGATAGAGGCAATATGTTGCTCCGAAACATCTGTTGATTTTGATCGTACTTCACGACATTCTATTCCATAAGACAGAACTCTGCGTAGTCAACGGTGTGGGAACGTCCTGACACAAATATTCAGTTCTCATTTTATTAACCCCTCCCCGTAAATGCAAGAATAGAGAAAGCTTCACGTGGAGCCGGTTTCAAAACGCGAAGGTGTATGAAGGGGGTGGAGGTAAAGGTAGACGGATGTAGAAAGCAACATTGTTCCAGTGCTTAATTAATTATGCACCACCCCACAAAGACGTAGGGGAAGTGAAGGTGTAACTCCACCATTTTTTACCTCGGCACTAAACTGGGGGTGAGACGTTACCTTCACACCCCGGCCGCTTTGTCACTGGGGAGACAGCCCCTTTGGGTAGGAGGCTGTGCGGGACCCAGAGCCGATCTGAACTCTGTGGACAATGGAAAGTTCTTGTTCCTTCCGATTTAAATTGGAAGAAAGAACTCTCGACATAAAACAAACTCCGTGGCCTGTAGTCCGCAAGCGTATGTCGACCGAACTACCGCCGCTTGTCAGCGAAGTTATTGCTAACTTTTGCGGATAGAGAGTGTCACGTGGTCAGCGCAACGGATCCCCACGGCCGTTAATCTCCGTTTTCTAGACCGGAGCCGTCATTTCCTTGAAATAGCTCCTCAATTATCCTCACGAGCCTGAGTAGACACCGCTCCAGATGCACTACTTCTCATAAAATCTGGTAGCGACAGGAATCGAACCCGAGACCTCTGGATCTGCAGCCAGGAACTCTGATCACTAGACCACGGAGGCGGTCCGAACTCTTGACATGAACTGCATTTTTTGTGAGCTACGTGGCGACATTTCAATGCCTCAGACTATATAGCGACGAATTTTAGGATACCTAATGAATAAATAATTGGAAATGATTTGGAAGGAAGCAGTCGTGAACCCGGAATTTGCCTGGAGGGATTCAGGAGAACACCGGAGATCCTCAGCGTAGCCGGTGTTCCGGTTCGGATATGAACCAACCACCGCCCCATGAAAGTGCTTGGTGACACGTCCTGAGTACAAGGCACATTCTCGCACGTCCTGTAGATGTACACCATACCTCACTGAAACGCGATCCAAATTTCCTGAAATGAAACATACGAAAGCACGGACTCGACATCCACGCTATAAATTAGTTTCACTCACTTCCTGCAAAGAACGCTGAAGTCCCGATGTGTAGGGAAGCATTACGTAATTGCTGCGTAAGTTGAGCGCTTGTGTTATCGCCGCCAAGCCAGTGCTCATCAACATGGCCCCACCTTTCAGCTGAAGCGAGCTGGAACGTATGCGCAGGCGCCAACCCGCTACTGTCCTGGCGGACCACCCAGCAATTGTGACAATTTGTTAAGCTTCACGGGATTGTTCACACGCCGGCCGTAACCAAGCGCCGACGGCAGAGCATCTCGCGGCAGACTTGTCAAGTCAATACAGTCAAGCGGCCAGTCAAGTTCAACATTTCATAACATGCTAATCCTTACAGTGAAGAGCTGTTATACCCCGACACTGTAAATCACAAGCTTAACGAACACCCCTTGTCGGCTGTCCGCGACCATTCAATACACTTGCAGCTAGACTTCAGTTGTAGTCGACGGTATTAGCCACATCGCTCCGCTCGTCGAAGTGGAGGCCTCATTTCAAAACAAATAAATGGTCTTGAAAAGTAAAAAAAAAAGTCCTAGGAAAGCTTTGAAGTTTTCACGACTGTGACTATGATGTGGCATGTGGCGCCGTTTAGATATTTTGTTAACCGACGTTTCGGAGGAAAGTATCGCCTCCATCTTCAGGGTATAAGAAATCCGTCAGCGATGAACAAAATATCTACACGGAGCCACATCCCAGACGACGACATTCTTCAAGTTCCAGGAAGGACTAATAGCTTGCTTTCCTTTTATACGACATGAACTACATAGAAAACACGCCTCCAACAATTTTTCGTTGCCGCGGGAACATATTTACCGACCCACTGCCTAGCAACGACAGGGAGATAGACACACAGACTCTCCCTTCACACTACAAGAACCGTGTAAAAAACGACGCCTCCAACAATTCTTCTACTACTCCGTGTATTCGTTGCAGCGGGATCGTGTTTACCAAGCCGTTACCTAACACCGAAAAGAGGAGTTCAGATAACCGAGTCGTTGCATAGCAACGATAGGAGGGATACACATACAGACACATACTGATTGGAGGGATTTATGAAGTGCGCCGTTAATATGGACTCAGATGTCACAATATAGAAGTTTCATTAAGATTGATTCATGCATTCAAAAGTTAATGGTAAGGGGTGGGATCCATAGACACACAGCCAGCATGTTAATCGCATAAACCTGCTGTAAGAAAATAGGCTAAAATAGTCATGGGTTCCGACGGGGACCAAAACCAAGAATGGCTGTACTGGCGAAGGCCAGCAGCAAATTACTGCTTTACTCTTGGCTCCTTCATCCGCAAATTGGGGAAGCCCCATGTGGCATGGCGTGGAATTCAACGAGATGATGGGATTGTCATAATTGGAGAGAAACTGGAAGGCTCTATACACCTGTATTTTCCTGGGGGGAGACTGAAGAAGAGCAAGCAGTTCGGGTCGCATCTGAAACAGGAAGTCTTTCATACGACCCAGAAGACAGGCAGGCAGGTAAACATGTACCATGGTCCTGTTATTTCAAAATCCTGTCATTACCGTGTAACTAGAAGCGTTATAATTTGCCAGTTGGCAGGCAGAATAGGCTAGGTTATTTAATGACGCCAAACCAACTGCTGAGAGTTCGTGGGATTTGAGGTTCTCCTGTGAAGACGATGTGAACATGGAGATGTCGGGTGTTGAACTTTTGGGGGTAGCCATACCGTGATGTAAGCAGCGGATTCCTCCGAATCACCGATAAATATCTATCAGACTACACGGCGTCATCTTCGCGGTGGTTTAATCCTTGAACGATACGAGAAAATGTAATATCCAGTGAACATGAAAGGAACGTAGGATGTATTCAAATAGTTCAGTCGGTACAAAAAGGGCAAGAGATTCTTCTTATTTCCAGACCAGCCCTGGGGTCCACACCAGCCCCGGGGTCCACACAGCCTCCTATCCAGGCCAGAGCATGAAGCTGACCCTTCACCTCCATCTAGTACCGAGATTAAGAATTGTAAACCTGCTCCATTTCGCCATGCATCTTCATAACGTGGTGCTTAATGAGTTAAGCAGAGAAAAATGTTGTGTTTTGCCTAATCTCAGCGGTCGTCTGGGGAGACTGGGCAAAACTACAAAAACAATGAATCATTTTTTAGTCCCGCTCGATATTCGAACCAGGCAGCTACCAGATACAAAGAGATGTGTTTCACTTGAGCCGACTTGTTCAGATTGACGAAGAGGAAACGACGGAGAACACGAAATAGAAGTCCTTAAGTCACCTCTCTTTCCTCTTTGTCTCTACCATGCCGCAGAAAGTGCTGCTTATCGTAGAGTGGTTTTATGTATACTTAAAGAGATAATGTACATAAAACCTCACAGTAGCCTTGCTTTAATGTAGATATCAGTATAACAGGTATCCACCTTGGACCTGACGTGGGTTAGCACTACAAAGAAGTCCCTCTAGTCTGTGATGGAAATGAGTTGACCTATCAGAGAATTTACATCATGGCCAAATCAGTGGTGGTAACATCAGTTCTATATTTCCAAGTAAATTCTTTGAAAATACTCCATTTCATTGACACCATCCTGCCTGAAGACAGGTTTGTTAGTTGCCAGGAGCTCCACTTCTTGCATTCACAATCGAATCATAAGAAAATGCCAAAAAATACAACATAGAGGTTTCAAGAATCTCTTCTACGAATAACAGTTTTTATGATAATGACGACCGCCGACAAAAGAAAACACTACAGCAGGAAGCTCCTTATACCAGTAGAATTAACAGGTCCACTACCTGTAATCTTGGACATGCAGCAATCTATCGGTGCACTGCGTTATTGCATACAACACATTCTATCATACAGAGCGAAACATTGTATTTATAATGGCTTTGAAACAATGAGAAATGTTATTTAACTACAGATACACCAAGCATTTTACGAAACAAGAAATTTATTTACCGTGTTCACAAGAGCCCACCATTGATCTCTATCCTGAGGCAGATGAATCCCATCCTACTTCTCTAACATCCCTTCTAATATTATGTTCTCTTCTGCAACTCGGTCGTCCTAATACTCTCTTTCCTTCAGTATTCCTATCAAAACAATGTATGATTTCCCGGTGCTACATGTCCCGCCCATACCAGCCTCACTAACTTGATCATTGTAATTATATTTGGTGGATTACAGTCACAAAATATGTCCCATAAAATTTAACTGACCAATATCGAACACGGTACTTCTTTTTAAGAGATCTTCGAGGTAACTACTTGGTCATTTGCAGGTTTAGCTGGTTCTGAGTTCGAGTTCTTCGTATTATATAGTGTTAAGTTCGTATTCGTACATAACCCGGCTAGTAGGACGTGAATACATCGATTTCGTTTATTAGTCTGACAGAGTGAAAACCTGTGGTTTTGTTGTAACAGGTGATTAGCACTCTTATTGCTTGAAGTCAATGAATGAACAGTGTTATTATTTGGTGTGTCATGGAATAGGAATGAAATGGAAAATTTTCAGTCATGAAATGGGGACGCCATTTGCAGGGAAAGGATTAATATTTACTGAAAAAAGAATATCTGCTTTTTTGGCGTCATGGGAGTTTCGAAGACAGATTTCAAAAGTATAAAATATGCATTGTAAATCACTAGCACAGACGTCTAATAATGGAATCCACTTTGCAATCAATACAGACTTACTGAATGAGTGACCCATAATTACCATTCTCTAAAAAAAAAAGACCTCTTTTGTTCTGTAAGTGCTGATTTTTTAAATAAAACATGCCAAATTTACTGAAGAAAATTCAGTAACACATCTGTTTAGTAGAAGTCATTCTCCCTAGAAACAATTCCAGTTCTTTTGATGACGTAATTTACGTAAAAATAGAAACGTCGATTATTTTTTAAAGATTTTTTCACAACATATCTGTTTATCACATAGAAAATTAGTTTTGTTGAACTGAAACCACTTATTTGACATATTCGTTTAAGCAGTATTCTGACATCATTGCTGTCCTAACTGCGCATGTGCGAGGATAGCGACTTAAAGCTCTTTTTCCTTATTACCTATTGCTAACCTCTTCTATACTCCATCTGCTGTGGGGACAATGTTGCGTCACCGTTAGTTAGTGAAATAGATCTTTGTGCCTTATTAAAAAGTTCACAGATTCTAGTTTCAGTATATTTCTGGCATTCATACGCCAGTGGGCATTCAGACACCCATAAGTGGGACTTCTTCCTTAAGGTTGACTATACAAGGTATGACGTAACCTTGTTCTTAGAGCGGATGGACTTTACTTGTTGCGGTGGGACTGGTCATTCCTTTAGCCACTATATACACCTGTCCAGATTATGTACCAAGACTTGTACAGCGCAGTTTTCATTCGGTGTTAAGGGGGGCTGGTGACGGAATACAGATTTGTCGCTACATCCTGTACCACATACAGAAGAAACGGAAGTAAAGGTCTATGCGCTACATATAGGTATTATCGTTTTGACGTTTCGGCCGCTTTACTCAAGAAGAAAGAGCTGTTAACATATACCGGCGAAGCAGACCAGTCTAACCTCAGAGACAGAATGGGTATAGCCAGGCTGTTTGGCCTGTAACAGACACTTCACTGACAGAGCTACCCAGATTGAGAGCAGACAATTGTGAACATAAAAGAACTAGGTATTCAAACGTTTATCTGAGGAATTAATTGACACTCTTAATTTGATTTCAGGAAAATATTCGACTGTCGATAACAGTGGCCGCGAGGTGTAAGACATGAACCACCTTGGATCGTTGGATCGAATCCCACTCGAGGCATGGGTATCATTATGCGTTTATTTTGTGTTTGTGTTCTTCTATGTGTGAGTAGAGGCCCTAAAGTGGGATGTTCCCCTGTTCAAATAGTTCTACCGACTGTGTTTAGGATTAGGAAACTGAAAAAACGGTCAGGGCCCAACAGAAGGCTCTAGAGCTGTAATAAGAATAAAATATTAGGCTCCCTCCAGTGAACTGGGTTATGCAACATGCGTATTTGTAACGCATTTAACGATGTTAAAAGTATCTCGGTCCCTATTACTTACTCATAGAGCTGAGCCCTTCTTGAGAAGCCGCCAATTCTGCAGTTACTCAAGAATTTCCCAGCATTTTATGGAACCCGAAGGTTTATTACTGTGCTCACAAGAGCCCGCCACTGATCCCTATCCTGAGCCAGATCAATCCAATCCATCCCATCCCATCCTATCTCTCTAAGATCAATTTTAATATTGTCCACGCACCTACGTCTTGGTCTTCCCAGTGGTCTCTTTCCTTCTGGCTTTCCCACCAATATCCAACACGCATTTCTCGTCTCCCCCATTTGTGCTACATGTCCTTCCCACCTCATTCTCCTTCACTTGATCATTCTAATTATACTTGGAGAAGAGTACAAGTTTTGAAGCTCCTCGTTGTGCAGTTTTCTCCAGCCTCCTGTCACTTCATCTCTCTTCGGTCCAAATATTCTCTTAAGCACCCTTTCTTCAAACACCCTCAGTCTATGTTCCTCCCTTAATGTCAGAGACCAAGTTTCGCACCCATACAGAACCACAGGCAAGATTATAGTTTTGTATATTCTAATTTTATGTTTTTGGACAGCAGACGAGAAGACAAAAGGTTCTGGACTGAATGGTAGCAAGCATTACCCGAGTTCAATCTCCTCTTCATTTCTTCCTGCATCTCTATAGCGTCGAATGACCAGATAATAATGAAGAAGTCCTAATGAACTAGAAAAGTGCGGAAAGACGCAGTCATGGCCCAGGCAGAGAGTCACTGCAGCATTTTCCTTGAAAATGTGGAGAAAACTCGTTTGGGTAGTTGGCGCGGCCTGGATTCAAACTGTAACCTCTCCGGAACAAGTATCATTAGCACTTAACTCTCTCAGTCACGTGTTCCGATGATTTCATTCATGATTGCATAATAATTCTCGTCTCTCTTCTATGTCATTAATTAATGACAGCATAGTTTATACAGTTTTTTTTTCAATGGCTTTTCCAGCCCATTAAGGGTCCTGACCTCTTATTCAATTCCGTAATCATATTTTACAGACGGAAGGACTCCTTGGACGAATGATCAGCTCGTTGCAAGGCCGCTACCTAAACAAAGGACAACACAAACACAGAATAAACGCATACATACACCAAATATCCATGCGTTAAGTGGGATTCGAAACCACGACCCCAGCGTCCGAGCTAGCGAAAACAGTTCATGTCTCAGACGGCGCGGCTACCGTGCCCGTCTACTTTACACACTACAGGCTATTGAAATGATAACTTATTAGCAAGGAATTCATAAAAATTCACGGTAAGAGATTAAAATTAAAGTGACCTAAAGTAAATTATAATACAGGATCATTTTGGAGAAGTGAGGTGTACATTGAGGGTATGAACACATACTGTACTGAAATGACTCTGAGTTCATTCTTGGAATTTACGCAGTGACGGGAAAGAAAATTTGATAACAGAGGAGTACTGCTTCGTTGGTACGAGAATTAACTGTTGAGCACTAAACAAGATTCATTCTAGAGAAGTTATGTGCGAGAAAGGTTTTATGTAAGTTCCTCCTTCTTGCCTCCAGCGTTTAGATCACCCAGAATGAATCGCCAGTCCGGTGATCCCACTCCAGCAGGGTCAGTTGCTTGCACAATCAACCTCCCTCCACCCCGGTGATAACCAGGAACAACATGGCGTCTGGCAGGCGGAAGTGAGAGAGACTGACATTTTCTAAGCATGACCTCCAAACCCCCCTAAAAAAGAGGCTGATCACTGTATAATGATACGGGAACTGCTTGGTCTCAGCCGAAATTCAGAGCAGACCGACGTCAAGCGAAATTACACAGCAGGGGTGTACAATATTCATTCTTTGCTTCCTGTTGTGTTTTCGAATCAACGTATATATGGCCGTCTGCATAGCAATTTGCTTAACAATAAAAATAAAAAAAAGTGTTGTGTATTAATTTATTGGGGTTATACTGCACCAACATATATTTCGATCTTGATACATCATAAGCATGGGGATTCAAAATAAATAAATAAATAAAGTCACTAATTGAAAGTTAAAGTTAAATTTTCTATAAAATGGATCCAATTTTCACATCAAGAGATTGTATAATTTGTATTAAAATGTTAAGGAATTGAGTTTAAAGTATTTTTAAGGGTTTGATACTAAATACAAATACTAGCTCTTTAAACTGAGTTTAAAGTACGCATTTTCAACGTTTTAATACTAAAATACACACATATTTCAATGCTTTAAAGCTACCTTGCAATTCAACGAGTGTCTTTATTTTGAATTCACTAATTAAAATTGAAACATGTAGTAGTATAGGAACAAAAACTCCGTGGTTTTAGTCCGCAAAAACTTTAGCGGATAGAGGGTGTCGCGTGGTGAGCGCAAGGAATATTCACGGCCATTAATTTCGGTTTTCTAGACCGGAGCCGCTATTTTCCTATTCAAGCAGCTCCTCAATTATCCTCACGACGCTGAGTGGACCCCATTCTAGACCCAATACTTCTCAGAAAATCTGGTAGCGCCTGGACTGGAACCCGGGACCTCTGGATCTGTAGCCAGAAACTCTGACCACTAGACCATTGAGGCGGTCGTAGTTGTAGAGGATAACCACAAAATATAAACACTGTTTTTTTTAATTTTTATTGTCGAGTAAAAGTATTGTGTAGATGACACCCATACATGAGGGATGTACATGTCCACAGAGCCCACCACATCTAACGAAATGAACTATTGCGCCATCACTTACGCTGCCACAATAGAAATGTGACTCTGAAATCCTCCAGAAGTTGTCTACCCCTGATCACTAGACAGACGAGGGTCGGTATTGAAAGATGTTAACAGTTGACTCAGCTAATTACCAGAAACTCCCCACCAAGGCGGAACTGAGGTTTAAGGGAAGATTTCTGTGCCGCGTGCTGTTTATGTATGAGTGTTCCGCTAATCCCCGCATCGCGCTTCTGCTCGTCCTTATTAAGTTATCACAATAGTGGCCTATGTCTACAGATCGATTTCCGAAACCTGAAACCATTCGAATTTGCTAGACGTCGACAACGGAATGAAGTAACTCATATTGAGGAACGCGGGATGACGACTATCTCCCTGGTTCTTCCCCCGACGCCCGACGCTGGTGAGTCCTCTTGCTGTTACACTTCCGTCGAAAGAAACGGTGACTATGAGCTCTCTAGAAATATCGAGAAAGGTTATTCAAATTTCAGTCTTATGTACATTATATTGGTATTTCAAACAAACAAAAACAAACTCCGTGGTTTTAGTATACCGACTGGGCGACTGCAGCTTGTCGGCGAAGTTAGTACCAAATTTAGCGGATAAAGGACGTCGCGTGGTCAGCGCAGCGAATCCTCACGGCCATCAATTTCGGTTTTCTAAACCGGAGCCGCCATTTCCTTGAAATAGCTCCTCAATTATCCTCACGAGGCTGAGTGGTCTCCGTTTCAGACCCACTACTTCTCAGAAAATCTGGTATAGCCGGGAATCGAACCCGGACCTGTGGATCTGTAGCCAGGAACTCTGACCACTAGACTACAGAGGTTGGTATTGGTATTTCAGGTGTGCTTAATTAAGAATCAGAACATGAAGAATTATTGGCAGTGGACGTATAGAACTACGCGTGCTTTATTTAGGCACTAAAGGAAAATGAATGGTTAGATTCACGTCATGGCCAATTCCCGGGGAAAAGGTCCCGGTAGCCACTGGGTGGTCAGGCTCCAGAAACGGCCTTAATGCAGTGTCGCAGAATCCCTACCCCTTTCGGAAAGAAAACCCGGCAGTACGACTGAGTTTTTATATGATAACAAATACAACGCTTTGCAAGCATCGAGCGTTGTTTTCCAGTCTGGAGACTCATGACGAAGCACGCGTCGGCGGTAATCCGCTCATCCGTGTAGGTCATATAACAGTCACATGATTAAGAGAAGTGTTCTCGGTTGTTGTTTTTTTATGACGTCACTGTCACGTGAGCTGAAGCAGTACAAAACAAAGCCCGATTAATTCAGTTAGTGTGGATACTGGGTAAGATGTGCACGGCCACAGTTCGATCTCCGGTGGAGGAATTCAATTCCTATTCATTTGAACAACCAAACAAACGCTTTCCTATAGATAAAGGAGACAGAGTAACACACCTCACACACATGATTAAATGGGTTTTATTTCACTTCAGTTACAAAGCATCTTCTAGTTTTTAAGATTTCAAGTTTTCAAGGCTATGAGTGTTGGGGTTGAGGTGAGGTGGATCGTGACACCGTGTAATCTGGTAGGTTTATACCAAATTTGCGAAAGGACGTGCTCCCTTCACCGTCAGGGCCGATTCTGAAGATAGAGGCAACAAGTCTTTCGAAACGTTGCTATACC
Organism: Cryptotermes secundus; assembly: GCF_002891405.2. Classification (NCBI taxonomy): domain Eukaryota; kingdom Metazoa; phylum Arthropoda; class Insecta; order Blattodea; family Kalotermitidae; genus Cryptotermes; species Cryptotermes secundus. Next base: position 2,215,315 of record NW_019735468.1, on the reverse strand, counting down.
ATGAAAACCTCAATTTGATTATCTCCCATTCTAATTAGCAGGGCCCGGATTTTGATGACCTGAAAATATTTAAAAAATGACCTATAAAATGACCGAAAAAAAATCCATAAAAATTACCTAAAATATGACCCCAAAATGTAATATGCAGGGCCCGGATTTTGATGACCTGAAAATATTTAAAAAATGACCGAAAAAATGACCGAAAAAATTCAGAGAAATGAACTAAAGGAGAAAAGAAAGAACACTTCGCTTCCATATTATTCACATTTCAGAAAACGTATGAAGAAAAATTCCCTAAAATGGCCAATGACAGCAGTACACAGTCCTTACACCTGTTTTCAAGTTTTCCTCAAAGTCATCGGAGGCTGCTATTTTGAAATCGGTCTCAGCCACTTCCTTCCTCACAGCTTCCGATTCACCTTCATAATCACATCTCACTAGATGATAACTGAAGTATACAGTTGATACAACGTTATTATAAATGTAATTAGCAGAGCCCGTATTTTAATGACATGTCATCTTTTTTTCCTTGTATCCTGTGCGATGCTCTCAAATATATAAATCTCGGATATGAGCTGCTGGTTACAGAAATGTAAATTTTATAGGTAATTTTTTGTCATTTTTGGCCATTTTAGGGAATTTTTCTTCACATGTTTCCTGAAATGTGAATAACATGGAAGCGAAGTGTTCTTTCTCTTCTCCTTAAGGTAAATTTTCTGGATTTTTTTGGTCATTTTATAGGTCATTTTTTAAATATTTTCAGGTCATCAAAATCCGGGCCCTGGTGATGATAATCCATTTTATCAACCTCGAAAAGGAATTAGTGTGACACCTTAAAAACTGAGATTTCTCAAGGCTCTCCTGAGATACTAGCGGTCACTCAGCTGCTAAAGAAATTCGTCTTCATTTATAGAACTAGAAGGTTCATTATCACGCCAACAAAATCCTTCAACTCGTCTCTCTCCTGAGCCAGATGAATACAGTGATATCCTCACACTATTCTCTTTTAAGTAGGGATACGCGGTAGCGTAGTTGGCTGAGGCATTATGCTACAAGCTGGAAGGTAGCGGGTTCGAGTCCCGATGAGGTGGATTTTTTCAATTGACCTAATCCTACCAGCCACACTATGCCCTGGGGTCGACTCTGCTTCTAACAGAAATGAGTACCAGGAATCTTCCTGGGGTAAAGGGAGACCGGAGCGTAAGGCTGATAAACTTACCGCCATCTGTGAGCTGATTGTCTACATAATGTGGTACCCTCAAAGTCTCAAAACCCTATGCGCCTCTATGGAATGTTACAGGGATAGCTTTACCTTCTCTTCTCTCTCTTTAAAGTTCAATTTTAATAGTACTTTCTCATTAACATCTATGTTTTCCAATTAATCTTTCTATCGAGGGTTTCAACTGAAATTCTCACGTCTAGCACGCGCGTGACACCTCCGCCAATCTATTTATTAGGTTTATATAATTTTTAATTTGCAAGAAAATATTAATAATTCGCCTGCGTCCTTGAAACTATTATCAGCAGACATATCACTACATAATATTGACGTCAGGAGCCTATAATACTGTTTGTGATTCGCTGAATTCCTCTCGGAGTTGATAGACGTAACGACGCAACAACAAATCATGTCATGTTGCTAAGTAATAGTTTATTTTAAAAAAAGGAGCACATTATCTAAGGTCAGCGATATCCTATTGCCTCTCTCAGAAATCAAGTAGCTTTGTAATTAAAAGCAAATAAATCAAGTTTTGTGGTGACGCGATGGGCAGAGTACAGATGTGTTGGAGCATGTGATGGCCACGGACACCAAGCAGGGGTCTCACACATCGCTCATTGCAACACTGGACTATCATTCAATAAAAGCTGCTTCTATTCCAAATAAGTAACAAAGTCCAAATGTGTAATAACAAACGTAATAATAATTTTACATAAATTTCTAAACTATAGATACATTTTATGGAAAATTGTCGCCTCAGGAATAAATACAAAAGGATTCAGGGTCTACGTAAATATATGTGGAAGACTTCAACCTGAGTGAGCTGGATTAGTTGAGGGTGATGAAACTTCGAGTTCTGTTACAACAGGCAATATCTTAATTAACTAACTACGCCTATCAGCTGCTTGAGCAGATCTATAATGAGTTAGAGGAGGAATTAATTATAGGATCTAATACATGAAGATATGAGAGTAAAGTTTTAAAACTCATGAGTACTATCTTATTGGACAACACCTGGCTGTTTAATTGCTGTTCAAACATTTAGTTCGTAGAAATAAATGTATTAACTAACATATTCTAATATTGATCAGCTGGACCGGTTATGTGAGAAATGAAGAAGTTTTAATTAGAGTCAGTGAGCAGAGGAATATCCTACACGAAATAAGAAAACGGAAGGCTAATTGGATTCGTCATGTTTTAGGCAGAAACTGCCTTCTAAAAGACGTTATCGAAGGAAAGATAGAGGGGCGGATAGAAGTGACAAGAAGACGAGGAAGAAGACGTAAGAAGATGCTGGATGACCTTGGGGGCAGAAGAGGATACTGTCATTTGAAGGAGAAAGCTCTAGATCGCATTAAGCGGAGGAATTGTTTTGGAAGAGACTGTGGACCTGTCGTCTGACAGATTACTGATGATGATTATGATGATTCTAATAAAAGAATACAATTCTAAGTATTTTCCAATCAGTAAGCAAGAATTAATTTTATATGGGTTTATTAAAAATTTGTGAAAATACACTAACATTCCGTAACAAGGCCGCTGCCTAAACACAGGACAATACAAACGCAGAATAAACTCATACACACACCAAACATCCATGCCTTAAGAAGGATTCGAACCAACGATTCCAGCGTCGGAGCGAGCTAAAACGGTTCATGCTTTAGACGGCGCGGCTACTGTGATCAGAAATTGTAATTCAGGGCTGTAAAAGCACCTACGAGGTAAAATTTATAAATCTCTACTCAGGGCAAGACCAATAATAGGCTAGGTAACAAGAAAATGTAGAAATATAGAAGAAAATTCTTTCATGTTTAGTGGACAATCAGAGTTGTTTGAAAGTATCACTACAGTATCACTGGTAACAACAAATCAGTTACAAGTAAAGGTAAAAAAAAATGTAAAGCTGTTCCTGTGCTTAAATAATAAAGAATAACTCCAAGAAGGCGTATGGGGGAGTGGATTTATAGGCCCATGTTTTCTTGACCTCGGAACTGGCTGGAGGTGAGTGGTCAGCTTCACGGCCAGGCCGCTTCAACCCCGGGGAAAGATCCTCGTTCCCCACTGAATAGGAGGCTGTGTGGGCCCCAGATCCAATCTGGACAAAATTAATTACCAGTACCAATTTTTCACACCCGTGGAACATGAAGTTTTCCAGCCAATGTCGATATACATATATCTATTGCTGATAAAGTGGGCTACTGTATCAAGTCACGGGCCAGTGAATTGTTACGAAATATACGAATTTATATTTCAGAGTCGACGTGACTTTTATTTTCATAATGCTGCTAAGACAATATAAAAACTTTATTACTCCAGCGATAATTTTATTGGTGTTATATTTTTTCAATTGAGTTTTATATATTTTTTCTGACATGAAGCAGCTATGCCACCAGAAGCAAAAGAGGCCCGCATCAGGTTAAGCTCCCAGGTTCTTACAGCTATCTACACACGAATTTCGGAATTAGCCTTTTAAATTCTTCAGTTTGGCAAAATCCCTGGAACTTTCGAAGCAACGTGCTGCCTTCATATTCAGGGTAAAGTGTTACGAAATTATGAGAGATACCCTCTATTGCAGATATGAAACTTGCCACCTCTCATCCCATTTACTTAGAAGCGGGAATAGGTTACGTAACTGCTGGGGAAAAAAACACGAGGAAGCACTACAAATTATTATTATTATTAGAGGGGGTGGGTTTCCCCATGCACTTAGACCAGTTATTGGTCCATTGTGCGTGCCCCTTTTTAATTTCTACTGTCGCCATACCCTCCCGGTACTGGTGCGTAGTGCGTGCTATCAGCCCCGTTGAGCCAACGAGGTCGGCCCTCGGTACCTGATATTTCCCCCATCTACCAGAGGCATTGGAAACTACTTGGGTGGGAAACTTGTTACCTAATTTTGCTCAGAGGTCTCCTGGAAATATGAGGATCTTTTACGTGCCGTAAATCTACGACACGGGACCCATGGCTTAAAGTCCCTCCCGGAGGACTTGTTCTCTGAATTTTTCCGCCCTTAAAAATTCGACGACCTCCGCCGGGTTTGAACCCGCGTACCTTGAGTCATGAGGTGGGAACGTTACCCCTAGACTACGGAGGCCGCTAAGCACTACAAATACTTGAGTATTTATAATTATATTCTCATTCGATATTGTGAAAAAAATATGGAATTGAGAAAGCGTCGTTAAATTCCGACATGCAGTGTTGTAAGATTACAAAGGAAATGAAAAATACACACAATCACATAAATACAAAAATCATTTTACAATATTTTTACGAAAAGCGCAAATCACCATGACTCGTGTATGTCAAATGAGAGAGCAAGAGCAGGATACTTGTGCCACTAGTGCAGGCAGTGTCAGTGGCGGGTTTTGAGATGGAGCGTGCAGTGATAAGGTCTCTTAACGTTGCTTTTGATGAGGATCCGCTGCCTTGTATGGGCATCCTCCCGTCTCTAAGGGTCAATGCTAAAACGTCTTATCAACTGGCCTCTTGACGATCTTTATATTCCAAGAAAACACAGTGGCTGGAGACAGTCTTCGTGGTTCAGTTGTGAGGTCACACACAACATGCGACATGTCAACAGCGACAAATGCTTCCGACGGATTTTACACTGTTCAGATTCTAGACTAGGGGTTTCCAACCGGCGCGTCTCGTGTCGTTTCGTCGGAGTCAGTTGTCCCTGTACTTAATTCCTCGTGTGGGGTAGTGGATATATCGCTCCACCATTCTTGACAGGCACTAGATTTAGGTGGGCGGTCAGTTTCACGCCCCGGCCGCTTTACACCAGGGGACACTCGTAGGATAGAAGGTTGGCTGGGCTCCAGTTCCGGTCTCGATACTGGCAATAGCGATAGATATCTTGCTTTGCCCCCCAAATATGTGTCCAACTTGTGGTGGTGGGGCTTGCGTGACTCTGCGACCTGGAGACCTATGCTGGCGGTAGTTTAACTACTGGTAGGGTCACCCATGCCGAAAAGGTCAAAGGGTAGAGTCCAGACTTAGAGGGACACCCTGGTCCTCCAGGTTGGGGGTTGGGCATGAGGCTAACAACCTCATCATGTAAAAAGAATTTTGTTCACAAACCTAACAACCTGCCTCGGATAAGAGGAACATATAAGAAACGGACCAAGCAGAGGAAAACTTGGAATATTCCAAAAGAAGAAAAGGAAGACCCAGGATGAGACGGCCAGACGACGTTGAGAACGGACTGAAGAAGATGAAGGTGAAAGGATGGATAGAGAAGATGAGGAATAGAGAGCAGTGGAGACAGGCTGTAGGCTCACCCAGGGCTGTAACGTCGAGTGATACAGGACCTTGATCTGCAGGGATTCGAACCCCAGCTGTCCATCTCGTAGCCCATTGCTATACCGACTAGGCAGTGCCCTTACATATTGACTAACTAATATGATGAGGTCAACACATTGGGTCCCACATTTTCTAGACAATCGGCTCAAAGATGGCGGTAAGGTTGGCAGCCTTACGCACCGGCCCCAGGAAAATTATTTACTTAATTCCTGGTACTCATTTCTGTTAGAGGCTGAGTAAACCCCAAGGCCTAATGCGGCTGGAATGATTAGGTCAACTGAAAAAAATCCAATGACCTCATCGGGTCTTGAACCCGCGACCTTCCGGCTTGTAGCCTAGTGTCTCAACCAACTACGTTACCGCGTGCCCTCTCCGAAACATCTACCTTTCAGAATTTCGAATAAAACTTTTATGCACAATTTTCACTTCACCGCTCTTAATTTGATTAAAATAACAATATTTGGTGAGGAGAAGAGATTAAAGATCATTATATTTTTTCCACTCTCCTATTTCACCCTCTCTCTTAAGTTCAAACCTTCTAAGCACTTTGTTCCCAAATATTTTCAGTCTACATGAATGCAAGCAGAGGACGAGGAAAGAAAGTGACTTTTGGAGCAAACTAATTTAGAAAATACAAACAGAACAAACTCCGTGTCCTGTAGTCAGCAAGCGAACTATACCGACCGAGCGACCGCCGCTTGTTAGTTGTTGTTACCTAGTTAGTGCCAACTTTAGGAGATAGAGGATGTCGCGCTGTCAGCTCAACGGATCCCTACGGCCGTTAATCACGGTTTTCTAGAAAACACAGAGCACTGTAATTATTTCATTCAGTTCTATTTATCTTCATGACATACAAAAATTTTCAAACAGAGACGAGTAATCAGCTTTACGCTCCACTCGCTCTCATCCATGAGATTCTGAATGGCTTCCAGAGCTGATTTGATTAGAGTATTTTGTGTGTCTTCACAAATCCAATTTTCCTGTAAATGTCGTTTAATGGTTACGCAAAATTTATTAGACTTTGAATTCTACTCAGTACTAAGAGTCGACTTTTTAACTAATAATAAATAAATACTACAAAATTCATAAATCTAGTTTTTTATTTTTAACGCGATAATTAATGTAGTGTCCATGACCTTTCAGGGCGAGGGGACAGCAGTTAGTAACCATAAATCAGAACATCGTTTTCACTTGTTTATAGGCTTTTATATGTCCAATATTGTGATAAGTCTTATGAGTTCTGGCTCTTCATATATGGAAGAATCCACAGACCACACGTGTAGAAAGTTCCTGAACTCGGACAGTTTTATCTCAGACGCTGCCACGTTTGTTGACAGCCAGTCATACATTACTTCGTTTTTTATAGCATTTATCGTATTAAACTTTCGAAGCCTGAAATTTATCTGAATGATATTTCAAAATATAGTTTGTACCTCACAGAAAATTCACTGTATATCCATTACAAGTACCAGCCGTCTAATGCTGTTTAGGAAAATAGTCACCGGTTACTGTGGGAATCACAAAACGCATGTAAATTGTCCGGAAAAAATAAAAAATTTTAATGTTAAAATTGGTGATTATTTGGATTTCTCGCGGCAGTTACTAAAAAATATTACTCTCCTTTGAGATACGTCGACGTTTAGTCAGGTAAATAATTACAGACGTTTCGGAGGAACATGCCTCTGTCTACTGTAAATATCTATATTATTTTGCAAGGCGACATATCATAGAAATTCGTAATATTCTCGTAATTGGTGATACATGTAGCAAGCGGGTCATTCGGTGGCATAGTAGGTTGTGGAATTTTGCTACAAGCCGAAAGGTCCCGGGTTCGAATCTCGATAAGGTCCCTGGATTTTTTAATTGATTTAATTCTTCCAGCCGCACTATGGTCCTGGGGTCGACTGAGCCTCTAGCAGAAATGAGTACCAGGAATGTGTCTGGGGTTAAAGGGCGGCCGGCGCTTAAGAGTGACAACCTCATCTCCTTCGGTGAGCTGACTGTCTAGAAAATGTAGGAGCCTCGATGTCTCACAACCCTATGGGCCTCTATAACCTGTTACTGGGTTAGTTTTACCTTTACACCTATCAGCCCCTGTGTTTACAGAGCTGAAACTGATGGATTTAGCAGTGAAAAACAGAGTTTTCATGGTATGAAAATCATTGTAATCTATCACAATTTGCAATTCATTATAGAAATAAAATTATTAGCACGAGTTCATTTGTGTACGCCACTTTCAAGGCAAGAAATCCAGATGTGATTGACTAGGTATGGGTAAGGATTTTAACGTCCTATATTTTTTTTAGGATTTCAACCCTGAAGATGGAGAAAATATTTCTCCGAAACGTCGGCTGACTTCCAATAGACTGCACAGCGATATATGCCAGAACACACAACTCTCGAGACAATAACTCTGGTTTCAGCCTTCATAAAACTGCTCAGTTCATAAGCCTACAGGATCTTCTATCTTTAATTTTACTGCCAGCACTTTGTCTGCTGTTAAGGGATGAAGCTGTGTTCTCGATCCCACGGTTATGGCGGCGGTGATAAACCGAGATGGGTCTAAAGGTCCAGTGCTTATCTTACAGACTTTCGGACACACAGATTTGGGGCCTGTCTTGGTGTTGACATGCGGTTAAACTGTGAGATTGAGAACACTAGTCTGTGTGTGTACAGTTGCGTCCACATTACTCGTGCTCGTGCACGCCAAGCTTGTGTTCGTCGGGAGACTCGTCTGGCTTTTACTTGTGCTCGTAAATCTTCGTCCACACTATTTCAGTTGCTCGCCAGGCTTCGGCGTGTGAGGATCCGTATATTTACTCGTAGTGTGTACAGGCTGTAGTCGTATTTTAATTTATTGGCTATAGTTTTTAAATTAAAAATTTTAAATTTGCTTGTCTCGTGACTTGTCATATCGTCCACATTATTCGCGAGCATTGCGAGTCACACGAGCACGAGTAATGTGGACGCGCCTTAACAGTGAACTGTAATGTGTGTACATCAACGATAGCGCTGTAATTCTCTGTAGTTCTGAGTGGAGTGTATAACTTGTCAATAAATCCAATCATCCAATCCAAATCCCGTCTAATAATCACGCACACCCCCTACAACTGACAATATAATTTAAGTTGCTAACACCGTCTTTATGTTAACTACAAGATATGTGCAAACATTTGAGACGGTGGCAATGTTCTATGCTTTTATTCGGGAGGAACAGAAAATGTAAAGCTATTCCTGTGATTAGGCACAACGCCATAAAGAATTCTGGTGAATGGATGTATAGCTCCATCATTCATGACCTCGGCACTAAATGATGGCGAGTGGTAACCTTCATGACCCAGCCGCTTTACACCCCGGGAAAGAGCCTCCGGTAGCCATTGCAAAGAATTCTGGGTAGGCCCCTGGGACAGTCTGGACTCTGTGTAGAAGAGAACAGTCACTTGCCGAAAATCGGACACCCGTCGTTAAACCTATAGTCTGTCAATTTGATTTCTTACATTCTGGTCCGTCACACTAATAATATTATGAAAAAGTTAAATAGTTCCTGGTTAAGATCTTCTTATTTCAATTAATCATGCCCTTACAGTAAAAACAACACAGCGGGCCATAAACACATACAGAAAAACATCCAGGAACCCTCTTTTCGAAAACGACAAGGCGGCACACATTGGGCCCCATCAATAGAAATAATAAGAGGGACGACACGGACCAGCTTGGTTTACGAATTCCAATAGAGTCTTAACAAACTAACAATAAATATTTTAATGTATTTTAATGCTAGTGGGGTGGGACTAAGTTCCTTGTACTACGGTCACATCTGGCCTATTGTACCAGCCCCAGACGATAAGTGAAAGTGCTTGTGGAGTAATTGGTGGAATGAAGATTGGCAGGGGAAACCGAAGTACTCGGAGAAAACCTGCCTCAGCGCCATTTTGTCCACCACAAATCCCATTTGACTAGACCCGGGATCGAACCCGGGCCGCCGCCGTGGGAAGCCAAAGACTAACCGCTTGAGCTATGGCGCGGCCTTTGTATGTATTGGAACAGCCGCTGTAGTTGTAAAGACTTAAGATTTTACAGCCAGTTGTATATTGTTTATATTGTATGTATATATATTCACTTTTAGAACATGTACTGTAATGGTAACTTCCAACTGTATTGATGTAAAGGTGTCCCTCTGAAGGTGGTCTCTGAAAACCGAAACATGTAAGGGCATGAATATTTGAAATAAGAAAATCTTAACCAGTTACACTGGACGGAACTATTTAACTTTTTCACTACAGCCTGTCGCTATCCCGGTTCCCGGTAAAACAGCCGGGGCGTGAAGCTGACTACTTACCTCCAAATATTGCCGAAGTCAAGAAAACTTGGATTTATACACACACTTCGCCTTACGCCTTCATGACGGAGTGCTTAGTTAAGCACAGGGCTTACTTTCACATTTTACCTGTCGTAGATGTATCATATTAAAAACTGACAACTTAGGACAACAACAGTCTAAGAGCAGAACACGAAATTGTGCTTTCAAGACTGCCCCTGCATATTAACCGTTAACCAGTGCTACAGAATGCTGAAATATGTAATTAAATTAAATTAAATTCTTGCTTATTATTGTGCAAACTTAAGTCCAAAGGCCAATTACAAAGTTTAGTACGAGTACGTAGAAAGAAACAACAAAATATTTACAATTGAAACATAAAATAAGGCAGTTTAATAATAATTCTATTTATTATAATCAGACTCCCTTACCGCAGGCGACCGTAACACTTCGTCAGCAAATAAACGGGATTTGTTTGTGTTCCCTCGGCCCGAATTTGCGTAGGAGCGCCATTATAACTTCTTCGTGACTCCGAAGTCAATAAGCACATGTGAACAGCGAGAATGCTTCCCCAGTGTTTTAAAGAAATGGCAAGGCGGGTCGGGGGCGTGGTACAATATAAATCTTGGGGTAAACCCAATTTCCACACTTCCTCCCTTACCTAGATCATGGAGACTTCCTGCTTGGGGCAGTACAGCCAACCAAACTGACCTCACGTGTGTCTCTCAGCAACGAAAGGAATTATAGTGTGAATTAAAATGTGCCTCGAACAAATCTAATGGCGTACATTTGTTTTTCATGTTTCAATGTACCGCAACTGCTCTCAGATATTTACCAGTTTGTAACTGGCTATATTGATTCCTGTGGATAAATAGAAACAAGAAGTTCTGGGAAGAAATAATCATATACTTTCCATTGTTACGACACGGAACGCATAGAAAACGAGTCAAATAATTTTGCTATCATTGTGTTTTTGTATTCGTTGCCGCTATAACGTTTTTACCGTGCCGTTGCCTAGCAAAAATAGAGAGATATTCATACAGGCACACACATTGGTGAGAGGGATTTATGGAGTACACAGTTGAGATAGGCTCAAGTGTCATGATATAGCCTTATGTGTGAAATTTCATTAAGATTGCTTCAGGCATTCAAAAGTTGATGGGTGGGATACACATACAGGCAGCATGATGATCTCATAAGTCTACTTTTATTTTTTCAAAATGAGGAAAGTATGTTTACAATTACCAGCCGGAGATTCAAACCACGACTGACAAACTGACGCTAAAGCCATAATAAATTACAGTATGGACTGAAACCATCTCGGCACAAGAGACATACAGCTGCAGTCTCTGTGTGTATATTCCTCGTAAAGAAGTACAGTTGCGCTTAGAAGATATACAGCAATTCTGATTGTCTGGCATACATTGGCGGGTGAAAAATTTCCAGCAATTACAATTCAGAATTAAAACTGGAACAATCAACTTATTTAATAACAAGTGGTATATTCTTATATATAAGCCCATTATATTTTCTGATAATTTTAATGTGTACATACATCCGAAATGTTTGAAGTTACTGTGTTGAAGCCAGAATCGTGATGCCAGCAGAGACAGTCGTTGCTACGGTACAATTCTGCAGATATGCCCGTTTGCTAGGCAATGGCTCAGTAGCCGTCACGTGATGACAGCAACAGAGACGCACACAACAATAGGACAGCTGTTGGAAGAAGTGTTTCTGTGCGGTCCGTGCCCGGTCTATATAATGAGGACAAGCTGGCATTACGAAAGTTCTAAGTCGGCGGTTAGAGGGTGCAGTCCGTGAGTCGTAAGGGCATGAGGAATAGCCCTTGTTAGAAAACTGTGACCAGGCAACGACGAGCGTGAAGTCGGTTGCTATGAGAATTGAGAAGCTGGTAGTTGAGGCGGGGGTACGGGAATGCAGAAGAAAGGGAAACCGTTATCAAGCAACTTGACTGTGACCACTTTTTATGTGGATTAGTACAAGTGTTGCAAGTTTCATCTCTAAAATCGAAACAGGTTCGTATGACGTAATACATGCAGAAGAAGGAAAAGGATTCGCGTTAATTGGCCGTTACCAAGTAGTTAACTTAATGAAAATAATTCAGTTTAATAGCGTTGCTGAACATCAGTGGCGGTTTTCTTTAAATTCATACTGGTAACTATACAGTGCTTAATTACCTATAACAATTTGTATTTTATTCTATGATTTTAGATGCCCAACAAATACACCTATCCACTATATACACCTCTGTACAAAAGTAAAGTCCTTAATGGACAGACAGAAATACTAGTAATATTACTTGAAAAATGCTATTAAAATTGGTACAAACTGACACCTGCAGTTGACGCACTAAGATTTGAATTTCTGAGCTGTCATGTGAAAAACTTTACCTGTATCAATTTCGCTGACCCAATATTTCTTGCATATTAATCATTTTATAATATTGAAGAAAGCAGTCTTCTGGGATTTGGCACCGTGTATATGTGGTGTTAACCGACGTTTCGGAGGAACGTATCGCCCCCATCTTCAGGGTAGAAGAAAAAGTATAAGAAATCTGCAAGCGACAACACCGTGAGAAACGGTAAAGCAGACTGTTGTCGCTTGCAGATTTCTTATACTTTTTCTTCTACCCTGAAGATGGGGGCGATACGTTCCTCCGAAACGTCGGTTAACGCCACATATACACGGTGCCAAATCCCAGAAGACTGCTTTCTTCATAGTCACCGCCGTGAAAGCCTCAAATCTTACATTTTATAATATTCTCTGATTACATAATTTATGATAAAAATATCAGTTAATTGTCCCAAGGTAAAACTCTAAACTTGTTTTAAAAATTCCGTAAATTTTAATTCGTTTTTTAAAGAGATGATTATTGTCTGAACATAATAACAGGCTGTCCAGCGTTCACCTGTTAGTGTTATCCATTTATCACACAGCGCATCAATGTGGAGAATCCCCTGTAGGTAGCAGAGCTGCGATTGTCTGCCACTTTAACGATACTTCCAGACAAGGCAATTACCAAATAACAACAACCTTGTCTCGAACACTAACAAAAAACTGGATTTTATATAATAAATATATGCTCCTTTTGAAAACGTTTCGAAACTCCCTTCGTATTGAAAGAACTGAATGGCTTTACTCCAGGGCGGCCCGTCACAGTGGCCGCGAGTTCTAAGGCGTAAAATATCTTCATCCGCTAGCACACTGGGACTGTGGGTTCGAATCCCTCTGAAGGCATGGATATCTGTTTGTGTTTTATTCTGTTTTTGCGTTAGGTAGCGGCATTGCGACGGGCTGATTCCTCTTCCAAAGAGATTTACCGACTGTGTAGAGGATTAAGAAATTGAAATTAAACGAAGCGTTTCACGGATGTCCTATGCTCTAAGAAGAAGAAGAACAACAACAACAACACTCGGAAAGTTATTTCTACTGTATTATCAGCAATAAGATTAAAATATAGCGTAACATAATTCTATCTTAATTTCAGAAAGGCAACGAAAGGTCCTTTAATGGCTATTCTCATCCCATACACAGAATGTATATAACTATTTCGTCTTTAAAATTTCGACAATTTAATGGGAAACATATCACCCAGCGGAATACAGAATCTCTGTTAAGGATCGATAAATCCTCACGTGACATGGCAATTCAGTTGCGATGCGCTCCATTCAGAATTAAGTCCCCAGCAGCGTTCCCTTCGTAAAGTAGCCTTCCCTGTGCCTAATTTACACGTATTAAGCACTAGGCCATGAATACACACGGAAGAATGGAGGTACAGCTTCACAGTTCTTGACCTCGACACTAGATGGTGGTGAGTGATCAGGTTCACACCCCGGCTGCTTTACTCCCGGGTAATGAAACACCGGTACCCATTGTACATGGAGTTTGGGTGGGACCCAGAGCCTGTCTGGACACTGTGGAGATGGAGGAAGCTACTACCGGGAATCGAACAAAATTAATTGATTTGCTAGCTCGTAGCTCGTTGCAGTTGATGTAGCGAAAGTGGATTAGTCATGGACAAAGGTTACGATTTCTTCCAGCCAAATTATCTGTAGGAGATAGAATCTTACGAACGAATCCAACGTTTCAAGTTTTATGACATCTGATGTGAAGGCGAAACGGGTGTTAATTATTATGAACAAGAGCATAGGAAGTGGTAACACCCGGAGTAAATTAGGGGAAAATGTGGTCTTATTCTTTCTCAGTTTTTGTTCAAGTAGCAGCACATAGCCTGGAGAAATGAAATCTTTCCTTCTCAGTAATGGGCCGGGTTTTAAGGGGCCGCTTAATATAGGGGATAGACTTCTAGACAAAAACCTTCATAAAACAAGCAACTTGGAGACACCAATGCCATAAATGTCAAAAAAATTCTTCTAGTTTCATTTTCTACGTTCATTTTAATTTTGTTCAATAAGAGAAAAACACTGTGTTGCTGTCCACTTCTAGAAATCTCCACTACACCGTCCGTCAACTAGCGACATGGCGCCAAGCACATGGTAAGGGGAGTGACCCATCTGAATTCTACCTGGACCAAGTTCTTAAAGCAAGTGAGTATCTGGTTTGAATCCCGTCAAATTACTGTCTATTTTTTACCGTATAAAATTCTTTCTTCACACTCTGAAGACATGGTACAGTGGAGGTGAACGTAAAGTTGTCCCTTAATTAAATAAGTATGCTAAGTAGACATATTTAGGGAGTGGAGTTACCACTACACCTTTCTCGATCTCGGTGCTAGTTCATGCTGAGTCGTGAGCTTCACTATCAGGCCGGATTACCCCCGGGTACCCTTTGGATAGGAAGCAGGGAGGGACCCAGAACCGGTCTGGATAATATGAAGAGAAAAATCTTGCCCCTGCCGGAAATCGAACACCGGCCATCCAATCTGTTGCCCGTCGTACCTACTGAGCTATCCCAACTCTAGAGTGGAAGTATAGCTACACGTATTCTTAGCCTCGGTACCAGACGGGGGCGAGTAAGCGGCTTCGTTTCTGTCTTATTCCCCGGGGAAATAGCTCACTGTACGCATTGATACGAAGGTGGCTGTATCCAAGAGCTGATGCGGATACTACAGGGAAGAGAAAAATCCCATGTCCTACAGGAAATCTAATCCCGAATCCTTGGTCTGTATCTTGCAGACTGTCCCTCCTCAGTTCGCTCTAAATAAATTCTTCAGTGATACAGAACCGTCAACTAACGAACTAAATTGCAGGATGACACAAGCCTATAAATTACACAATTTTTATAAAATCTGATTCTCGGTAGAAATTTATGTTTGTATCATGACACAACAGCAGTAAGTTTGTATGACATTCGAAAGAATAACCCGTGTTTTTATAGACTCAAAGTAGAAAAGGTAAAGTTATTCCTGCAAGAGGCCGTGGAGGCCCATAAGGTTTTGAGGCGTCGAATCTCCCACGTTCTCTAGACAATCGGCTCACAGATGGTGGTAAAGTTGTCAGCCTTACGCGCCGGTCGCCCTTTACCCCCAAACAAGAGTCGTGGTACTCACTTTTGTTAATGGCTGAGTCGACCCCAAGACCATTGTACGGTTGGAAGGATTAGGTAAATTTAAAAAATATCCACCTCATCGAGACTCAACCCACGACCTTCCGGCTTGTAGCACAGTGCCTGAACCAACTACACTGCCACGTGCCCTTATTTCTGTAGTTTACTCTAAAAATACTCGTATAATACGATAATGATGTATTTTCAAGTTCTAAAAATCCTCATGTACTTAATATTAAATCGAGTTTATATTAGAGAGCCGTGTTTGCAAAACGTGTAACAGGATTAGATCTACGAACCGTCTACAATTAACTTACTCCTTCCCTTACGAGGCGAGGGTGAGGGTTTGCACCTCGACCGCAGAGAATGCAAACCACTTGTCAACCGTCTCACAGAATGAAGTGCTCAAGTCCTTCATGCAAAACTGGGCTAAAGAACACGTATAAGATATCGAATTATAACAGTAGGTAGGCTACAGCAGCCCTGTTCATGAGACAGATACGAAAAGATTACTTCATAATTCTTAAGTAATACCCCATTCAATTTTATCGAAAGTGTAACAGAAGTATTTCCGGTCTGGAAAACGTAGGAATCCGCTGCGCTGACAATGCGACACCCTATATCCGCTAAAGTTGGCACTAACTTCGCCGACAAGGGACAGTCGCTCGGTAGGTATGGTTCGCTTGTGGACTAAAGTGACGGAGTATGTTTTTTGTTTGTTAGTAACAGAAATATCTGTTGAAGAGTTCTGTCATGTGGGATGTAAAACCGTGTAGTTTGATGAAAGTCAACCGACGTTTCGGAGGAATATATCTCCACCGAATTCAGAGTTAGAGGGATATTCCAAGCAGGCATAAAGCAAAGTTCCTCTTATGAAATTCTTCAAGCTGATGTCTTGTTTGGTTTACACTTAAACTCTAAATATGAACGCAATATATTCGTCCGAAACTTCGGTTGACTTTCGCCAGATCACACGGAATTATGTCTCAGAAGACAGAATTTTCCGTAACAACCGCTGCGACACACTCATGTCTTACAGAAGTAACTATGCGTCGTTCTGCCTTTGGTTGTTTTCCTTGTCAATAAGACAACAGGTTAGGAAGAATAAACACTCAAATTATATATTCTCTGTTAGAGCATCGATCAAGTTTCATGCATTCATATTATAACGTGTAGTACTGTTTCTACGCAACGATCTCGGGAAGGAAGATATGTTGCTTGGTAACAGCTCGGTAAACACTTTCCGGGGGAAATGGTATCCTAACTATTGTTAGGCAACCTCCCTTGACAAAAGTATAAGGATTGTTGGAGGTAGTGTGTTGTGTTGGGTCCGCCCCGAGGCAATAGAGCGAGGACCCAGGCAGTTCAGTTCAGTGCAGTTCAGTGAAGTAGATGTTTCGTGAGTGACAGTTCAGTGTTTCAGTTGGAAGTCAGCTTGTGAAGAGAAGACTAGGAGGTTGGTGCTAACTGGCAGCCAGCCTGGGACCCAAGTAGTTCAGAGTTAACAGTTGAGAAGAGTTGTGTACGGGAGGCTGTGAAGAAAAAGTTAGCTGCAAGTGTGCGGCTGTGAAAATAAGACTCTATGGGTGATATGTGAAGTGTGTAAGTTAGTGAGACTGTTATTGTTCCTGTGTTAAGTCCGTTGCCAAGAAACGGCTAGTGGAGACTGTCAGAAACACTAGTCTGTGTGTGTCAGTGATCTGAAGTGTGGTTCCCAGTGGTGCCTACACGTAGACAAAAAATCCACTACCCACTCCACACAGCAATCACACGCCAAATCATGACATGTTATCTATATACTTTTCTTGTGATAAAGATGAAAATATTGGTTAAATACGTTCCACAAGAAAATATTTTTCATCTGCCTATGATATAATGGCCAGGAAAAGTTAAATTATATTCGTGTAAAAGAAAGAATACGCGAACATCGACTTAGCGTCCGTAGCCTCTACCTTATTACTTGCGCGTCGCTTGAACAGTAGCTGCCGTACATACTGGTAAGACTACGGGGTCAATTTCATAATACCTTTTGCTCTTCTCTATTCTGTCAGATTTAGAGGCAGAGCTGTCCCTGTAACAGGCCGTGGAGGGCCATAGGGTTGCGAGACGTCGAGGATCCCACATTTTCTAGTCAACCGGCTCACAGGTGGCGGTAAAGTTGTCAGTCTTACGCGCCTGCCGCCGTTTGCACCACAAGATTCCTGGTGCTGAGTCGACCTCAGGGTCATAGTGCGGCTGGAAGGATTAGGTCAATAGAAAAAATTCTGAACACCTCAGTGGAATTCGGAACCTCACCCTTTCGGCTTGTAGCATAGTGACTCAACCAACCGCTCTAACGCGTGCCACTTGACGTAGGTCCTTACGTCATCATTAATATTGGAAGTATTAATGCGCCGAAGGAAGATTCAGACATATTTATACCGGGTATGTTTTCCATAAGGTTCTCTGCACACGGTATGGTACAGCCTGGAGCGTAGAGTGGGTGTATTTTACTTGTCATTTTCTACGACAAAGTTAATAGAAAGTCCGTCCAGTGTAACAATTTGTAGGTCACTTCTTTATCACTTCTGCCTTACATGTTTCGGTTTAATATAAACCATCATCAGAGGCACATAGTACAATCATGAAAACACTGTCGTTGTTAAAATGTACACAGTTATGTTTGCTGCGTTGACGCTGCTACAGTATATCGACGTGTAAAAACACAACACTTGCTAGGATTGTTGAATGCACTAACAATTCTCACATCCCATCCGAAACTTCCCTCAAGTTAAAAATGTCAATGTTAAAATATTCAAAGTTTAAAAATTTAAAAATTTAAACATTTAAAACATTTAAAAAATTGATAGTGTAACGGGCCAAAAATGAAAAAATTCAAAATTTTCTACGAGTTTGTTAATTATCTTATTCCATTTCACATAACATTTTTCATGTTAATTCCGGTGCTCGATACAGTGACAAGCTTCCCTTTCATACAATATTCTCACTTGACAAACTGCTCACTGCAAAAATCTGATATTGATTGGCAGTGTTTAAAACGTAAACCTAGAGAACAAATGAAATATATTTTTAAACTAACGGTTTAAAATTTCCATTGATTTAACTACATGATTCTGTCTTCCATTTAGCATCTTGGCATACCCAACATTTATCTTCGTTTCCCGGTTGCTAGAACAGGAACAAAAAATTGTGAGAAGAGGAAGAAGTTATGTTTTACGTTTCCTGAAGAAGGATAAATTATCATATTTTATAAACTGAAACAAAATTGTGAAACATAAATATCTCTAAAACTGAGACACCGCCTCTGTCTCACATTTGGAAAGTTCCATAGTCGAAGCCCGTGCCTAGTGTTACTGTAAGCTTCCTAATTATCCACAGTCTTCCGAGCGAATGACAAAACTCAGAATCCTCCGCCTCTTTTCCGGCAACAGGATGTGTACCTCCCCCCCCCGGGCCCTGCATCAAGAAAGAGGAGCACAGCACGAGAGATGCAACACACGTTACAAGATGCAAATGACAAGACAAGGTAGTGAAGGTGGGGTACTTAAATTTTGAAACAATTTACATTCTGGTCTCTTTGTTTAATTTATTTTGACTCTTTAACAGCCGAGACATGAACAACATAACGCCATGGAGCGGAGCTCTTTTCTTGAGAAGCCGCCAGTCGCTCAGCTACTCAAAGATTTCAAAACATTTTAAGGAACCCTAAGGTTTATTACCATCTTCACAAAAGCCTTCCGCCGGTCCTTATCCTGAGCCACATTAATCGAAGTCCATTTCGTTCTATCCCATCTAAGATCTTGTTTAATATTATACTCTCGCTTAAGTCTTACTAGTGTTTCCTTCCGTATATATTTATCACAAAATCATATATGCATTCCCCTTCTCCCACATGTGCGCTACATGCCCTGCCCACCTCATCCTCCTTGACTGGATCATTCTAATTATACTTGGAGAAGAGTACAAGTTGTGAAGCTCCTCATTATGTAGTTTCAGGGAGTAATCTTGCTGGGAATTTGCGTGATATTCCTCAGTATCTCCACAAACACACAGAGAAAGGGCCTAAAATAAGCCACGACCGCTTCCTTTCGTGCCGATCGCGATTCATCAGCCACAGTGCTACACCCTGCCGGATACAGAAGTTGTTACAGCGTCGGAAGGGAATGTAATGAAACTGCCAATCCCAAAATGTCGGAATTTCGAACGGAAATTTTTCTACCAGTTACAGCACATCAAATGCCAGTAGATTGTTTTCATGTCCCCCCCCCAATTGCATCCATTTCAGTGTCGTGCTATTTGCCTGTGCACTACAATAACCTCAGAATAACGAGATCCATTGTAAAGGATACCCCCACCATAAGGAGCCATTACACATCTGTCTGCCAGTGAGCCTTGCACCAGGTTGCCAGAACATGATTCTTATTGCTGCTCACACGCTGGAGGGGGAAGGAGGAGAAGACCTTACATGAACCATGGTAGGCAGGGAGGGATGTGCGGCCTTTCACCCTCCCAATCCCTCCACAGCATCACACATTGTTCGAAAGGGCAGGAAGTTGCAATAAACAGCCATAGCACTTCCTGAGAGCAGTTAAAATGAATGTACGCATAAAGGTGCGGTCACACAGAGCGCTACGCTATGTTCGCTACGTACGCTGTGTACGCTACGTACGCTATGTTCGCTACACCGCGTGGCCACAGAAAGCTATGCTTGGTACGAAACTGCTCAGCCTTGAACGAGATGTTGGCCGACAGTGTGCCGTAGGGGGGGGGGNNCAGCGATGATTCCAACGATGGGCTTTTGCTGTTACTTTCCTTGTGTAAACGTAAAAGGAAGTGGGTGCATGGCGTGAATTTAAGAAGAACAAAGTTTGGTAAAGTTAAATTTAAAGAATATTTCCAAATAAATGGGGTTGATGAAAATATTTTAAGTTCTTTACTTATAGATAAAAGAACAATGTTTGTACATTACCTGGTGTATTCAATTCTCCAGAAATCATGTCCCAGGCATTATCCCGCGTGTTCTGGTTCCGATATTCTTCTAAACCTTTGTTCCACAAACATGGACACTTCCTCACTTCTTCAATTAATTCCTCCAGTGTCATTTTCATCTAAGCGAATACTGCCCTGAATGATACGTAACCCGTGTTGTAATCAGAGTTGGAAATTACTGAGGCGCACAGCTGACACCTGGAAGCGAGCCCAGTGCGCATGCCCGTCCAGAGCGACGTTTTAAAAATATAGCCGAGAATCAAACACTCTACGACGCAGCTAACATAGCGAACACAGCGTACGTAGCGTAGGGAAGTCTGTGTGGCCAGTCACATTGGCAATGAAGGGAGATATTTTTCTGTTCGTATAGCGAACATAGCCTACGTAGCGTGGGTCGCGTACGTAGCGCTCTGTGTGGCCGCATCTTTGCAGAATAACATGTATGTTATACATTACAGACATATCTTCTGGGCTTAATAAGAATTATTTTAAGATAAATCTCTAAGTTTATTGCATGTATATCAGATTTATGATTAGCTTCAAATCGAATTAAATTGTTCGCAAAAAGGCAGAAATATTACAGTTTTCACGATTTTCAATTTATATTCTCCAAAATGTCACGCAATGCAATTTACGAAGAATTATGGCACATGAAGATATTATGGGAAACTTTAGAATAAGACGTAAAAAAAACTGGATAAAGGTTAATAGTTAATTTTACATCTTAAGAATTTCAAAACATTTCAATGGAGACTTTCAGATTCTATATTTAATCTTCACTAGAAGTTCGTATTGATTTCAGAGCTATTCTCGCTTTTTATTTTAATTCAATGTTGTGGTAATGAAATCAAGTTGCAGTATGGTAAGACAAGGAAACAAAACTCCGTGGTTTTAGTCGGCAAGCGAAATATATCGACCGAGCGACAGCCGCTTGTAGGCGAAGTTAGTGCTAACGTCAGCGGATAGAGTGTGTCGCCTGGTCAGCGCAACGAATCCCCACGGCCGTTAAGTTCGATTTTCTAGACCGGAGCCGCTACTTTTCCAGGCAAGTAGCTCCTCAATTATCCTCACGAGGCTGAGTGGATCCCGTTCCAGAACCACTACTTCTCTGAAAATCTTGTAGGGCCGGGAATCTAACCCGGGATCTCTAGATCTGTAGCCAGGAACTCTGACAGCTAGACCACATAGGCGATCCGCTTCTATGCCAATTAAAGAAATATATAAATTGGTGAAAATAGATAATTAACGAAATCAGTTCAAATATTGCATAATGTTGTCCAGAAAACACAACTCATATATTTGATGCAGTATAATTAAATAACATATTACAAAAGTAACATAAACTAAAGCGATTCTATTACTCCTTGGTTTATATTGAGTTATTCTCCAACTAGTCTGCTGGGGAAATGATTTTCAAAATATTATGTCAATGTTATAAGCAGGCGAATATTGGAGTATGACTGAAATGAATGAACAACAGATTTTGGGCGGAGTTCGCTCTCATTGCAAGTAACAAAATGAATCTTGCTAGAGCATGTAATTTGATACGTTCAGAGAGCAAACAGAATTTTAAATTACGTGTACCAAATAATGAAATGGTTTTCTTACTTTAATATTCACCTTCAAACTCATGTGCTTCCAAATTACAGGAGATATTATTGTTCTATTTTTTGCCTTTTTAATACTGTTTTGAAAAAATAAAAAGAGTCTTAAAAATCACCCTTCTATCTGTGTGTCTGTGTATCCTTCCCTAAAGTTACCACACAAAAGCTAGGTAAACACGTTACCGCGGCAGTGAATATACACACAACAGAAGCAGAACTGTAGGACGAGGAGTTTTCTGTGCGGTCCTCGTCTTAACAGGTACTTGATAAACATGGAAAGGAAAGCAGGCTATTAGTTCTTCAGGGAGCTGCAGAACTCCCAGTTATTATTTTTTTATTGCTAGTGGGGTGGGACTAAGTCCTTTGTACTGCGGCCACTTCTGGCCTATTATACCAGTTCCAGATGATAGATGAGGGTGATTGTGGAACAATTGGTAGAATGAAGATTGGCCGGAGAAACCGAAGTACTCGGAGAAAACCTGCCTCAGCGTCAATTTATCCACCACAAATCCCACGTGGCCAGACCCGGGATCGAAACCGGGCCGCCGCGGTGGGAAGCCAGCGACTAACCGCTTGAGCAATGGCACGTCCTGCAGAACTCCCAAAGTAGTGAAACAGTGAAACATGGGCACGGATCCGGCGGGACTCTAAACCAAGTATGACTGTGTTGGCGAAGACCAGCGGCAATCTACCGGACAGAGCGAATTTCTTGTTGGAAAGCTCGACCAGGTGGTGCGTACATACTGAGCCTGGAACAATAAAGGCGACATGTCGCGAGATAGAATCTAGCCCTAGCGGACGCAGCATTGCAACGAAACTACATCATGGCCTACTGGATACGGCACTGGAAAGAATAACAGCAGAATGTTGCGGCATGCCATGTTGGTGGCGTGTATCGGAAGTTGTAACTATGAGACATGTACCTGGCCAGGGTTAACATTGTTAATAAATTTCGCACTTGTCACATCCGCCCCGTATATACATAATGCTACTATATTATTATTTACAATAGGATAGTCACATCACATACCAATTACTCGCACACCTGTACAGTCCGCTGCAGATAATGAATGGTCACTGCTAAATTTGTTACTCGTAGGAAACGGGGCACGCAGTAGCGTAGTAGGTTGAGGGACTATGCTATGAGACTGAAAGTTCCTGGTTCGATTCCAGATGAGGTGGCTGTATTTTTCAATTGGCCTAATTCCTCCAGTCGCGCTATGGCCCTGGGGTCGACTCAGCCTCTAACAGAAGTGAGTACTAGGACTTTTCCTGAGAGTTAAGGGTCGCCGGAGCGTAAGTATGACAACCTCATTGCCATCTGTGAATCGAATGTTCAGAAAAGGTAGAAGCCTCAACGTCTCACAACTCTATGGGCCTCCACGGTCTGTTACAGGGATAACTTTTTACTCATATGAAAAAACCAATGTATGATTCTGTAATCCAGAGTTGATTTTTAGTCTACTTTCCTTTTCTAAATAATAAAAGTAGGCATATGCAATTACTGGGCTGTCTGTGTATCTGTGTATCCTCCATATCAACTTTTGAATGCCTGAACCAATCTTCATTGTACCTGAGCCCCTCTCAACGACGTAATTCATAATACTCCTGTCAGTCTCTATGTCTGTATATCCCCCTGTCGTTTGCTAGACAACAGCTCGGTAAAGAGTCACCGCTGCAATTAATATATAAGCAAAAATGGAATAATTGTTGGACGCTGTGTTTTCTATGTGGTCCGTGTTTTATCAAAGGGAAGTAAGCTCTTATTTCTGCCAAGAACTTCTTGTTCTTTTGTTTTCAATTGTAAGCCTGAGAGAGCTCTTACAGCCCTACACTTAAATAACAGTCTAATTGAATCATTTCAAAGGTTATTTCTTAAGGCGTGTCCACATTACTCGTCCTCGTGCTCGTGTGACTCGCTATGTTCACGAGTAATGTGGACGATATTACAAGCCACTTTCAGGATCTGCATTAATTAATTTAAAAGCTATAGCCAATAAATTAAAATATGACTACAGCCTATGCACACTACGAGTAAATATACTGATCCTCACGAGCCGAAGCCTGGCGAGCAACTGAAGTAGTGTGGACGAAGATTTACGAGCACAAGTAAAAGTCAGACACGTCTCCCGACGAGCACAAGCCTGGCGAGCACGAGCACGAGTAATGTGGACGCGCCTTTATATAATATATGGAGTGGATAAGAGAATATAAGTAAAAAAAGTAAAAGTCATCCTTGTAGCAGGCCGTGGAGGCCCATAGGTTTGTGAGATGTTGAGGTTCCCATATTTTCTAGACAATCGGCTTATAGATGGCGGTAAGTTTGTCAGCCTTAGGCGCCGGCCGCCCTTTACTTTCAAGGATATTCCTGGTACTCAAATCTGTTAGAGGCTGTCTACCACAGAGCCATAGTGCGGCTGGAAGGATTAGGTAAATTGAAAGAATCCAAGAGAATATATAGGAATATAATATATTGCGTTGTGTTGATATTCTGTCCATAGAACAGCCATGATTTAGAATCTACGAGAAAGAAGAGCCGTTGCATTTAAATACACTCCTGAGTTCAGGTTTCCACGGCTGTGAAGATTGATAACAGATTCTTCTGGTTTCAGACTCTGTACTGTACGGTACAACAGGTGGAATGGCCCTCAGAGCCTGTCTGGACGCAGTGGACATTAAGAAATTTCTGCGCATGTCGGGAATCGTGCTCCAAACCCCCAATCATGGATCCTGTTATCACAGTCACCAAACCGAGTAGCTACGCCAGTTCTTAAATTTGCATGTGACTTTCGTTTTCCTAGTCACATTTCGGAATTAAACCAAAATTAGTCCCTTTCAAATTACTAATATTCTGTGGGTACAATATGGGCTGGCATATTTGCTTAGACAATTTAGTTAAACGTATGAGACAGTATGCATTCCACCCAGCCCTATGGCCAACCACCAGATAATGGAGTATAAGAAGCAGGATACGAACTGGGAACCATTGCAGTGACTGCTCTAAGTGATATGTGGAAATGAATTCGGATATCGTCTCCCCTGACGACACTTTTACAAGTTCACAAGGATTTCTTATGATTACCAATTCAGTAGTCCTGTTAGGATGGTGGGATGGAACTCTGTTTTACAAGTAAATTGAAGGCAGACACTGTTTTGTATTGCTCGAGTCTTTCCAAATCCACCGCCTAAGGTTCAATTTTCTGTGACCCCAACCTCCACAAATTGCCCCCCGTAGATCAGGCTTCCCTCTTGAATTCAACTGCCTTTATTACAGAGTAAAGGCAACTGTCCAGCGTGTTCCGATATTCTGACACTCTGTAGAGCACGTTCCAATACTGCTCTGAGAATATAGGCTTTCTCTGCAATCCACATTCTGATTTTGTGGCCGTAGTCTTCAACAATCGCTTTCAGTTATAAGAGAATTAATGCAATGATTCAAAAAAGCATATAATATTCTGACTCTAAGCTTAATTTCTAGGGAGCATTGATACAATTTTTATTAGCATGGAAAATAAATGGATTAGTGGAGAAACCTGCCCCATTATCACTTCATCCTCCACAAAATGTATATGAACCCACTCTCCGGGCTAAGCATAAAGAAGCGCTTGTTTGATGTCCTGAATTGTGGGAAGTCATTATAAGCTGATACTGAGTGTACACATGTTTATATGCCTCTTATTTCAAAACTCGCATTCTTAATTACATACTAGCGCTACTGGGGTTGTCAAACTAAGATTAATAACGGAATTTGTAATATGCGTGAGGAAATTAGAATTGCTTACAAAATTTTACTTAGCAATCTTGAAGAAGTGAAAGAATTTGGGAGACTTAGTTGCGGACAAGAAGTAATATTAAAATTGAGTTTAAAGAAACAGATTATACGTGTCAGCTGGATTTTTTTGTTTCAGGACAGAGTGAAATGATCTTTTTTCAACACAGAACTGAACTTAAAGGGGGAGGGGGATTTTCGTTTGACAGATGACTATTAGTTCAGAAACCTGGGTTTTGTTGTACAGACTGAGTTAGTAGTCGCCACCTGGAACAATGCCATTCAATATACGTCTTCGTATTGTTGCACTAGAAGGTCTGGTGCTGCTGTATTTAATGTCGCCCATTTCAACATTGCAGTGAAAAAACTACACTTCGCCCAAACATCTCTTCAAAAATCACAGAATTTTAACTCTAATTGTCCTATATGCCATTATTGCGTGTATACAGCTTCTATCATTCAGATAGAGGGGGTAGAAACAGTTTGTTTTTCTTTATAATTAGATGTTTGTTTATTTAAAAGCTGTGGGCTGGGGTGTAAGGAGATGATGCCACTTCTGTCTATGATTGATGGCTTCCAAACCATTTGCTGCTAAAACCGCATAACCGACAACACGAAGAACTAAACACTCTGCAGCTACAACCGAATAAAACCATGGAAATACAGACACAGTCAACGAATTTATTTAGCTAAAGATATTGTATAGTTGCCAATATAGGAAACACCTCCAGTGAACACGAATTCATTTCTTGAAATACTTAGAAGAAATCCAATTTCTAATGGATTATTTCGGGGAATTCCCATGAAACCTGTTATTTGTAAGAGAGAAGCGTAGAACGGAAGGGAGATAATACTTTATGCCTACGCTACCGCAGACAGGAGAGCTGGTATCTAGACCGAGATTGGAACCCAGGACATCATGATTACGAAATGGGAAAAATAACATTACTAATTTACTCTTTTCACTATGTAACATATACAGCCGTGAAAGTTTCCTGAAATGAGCTTAGAAATGAGCCGTGCGGTCTATGGCACATCCCCGTGAGGCTGCAGACAAAGAACCGGAGGAACCCAGAAGCGTCAGACAATGTAAGCCCCTCAGAACTGTAATGCACGCCTGCCTAACATGGAAACGAGAGTCCATCCGTCTGTTGATGGAAGGCCTTGCTATCTATATTCAAGGCGCCTGCGACCCCCTTAGGAGAGTTCTCAAATCTCAGCCTCCTCCCCCATACTGAAGTAACCAACACTTACACAGCTTTAATTCAAGAGTGAGCCAAGTGTTGTCTTCATTTAAATTCACTGCAAGCAACACACAATCAAACTTAGCTTTTGATGGATATGAGTGTATAGCTTCACGGCCTGTCCGATTTACCCCAGCAGAAGATCACGATTGATACGTATTGGTCAGGAGTGTGAGTGGGTTCTGTAACCAGTTTGATTCATTAAAATCTTCCGATGTAAGACAGAACCACAGTAGAATGGTTCTGTTTGTTTCAGAAGTACAAACTTTACTCATACAGGAGTGAGAGCTATGCAGTTATCAGATAAAACCAACATGTGTTTCCGAGATAGGTCTATTTTTAATATTTTTACTAAATGTAGAGTTTGAGGTTATCACAGCGGTGAATATGAAGAGTTCGTTCTCCTGGAATAAAACACTGTGCCGTCCTTCGAAAATCAGCAGACGTCCGGGGGATAATATCGCCTCCATCTTAAGGGTTGAAGAGCATACCAAGAAAGAAAAATTTCTATATGTATAATATAAATGCCGTAATAAATGTAACACTTTATTGTAGTTCTTGTCCCCCTTCTTTCACACTACAAGTTTCGGCCGCAACCGGCCATCACCGATGGAGTTTATATTATGCATGAAGAAGTGTGGAATGTAACAGGATGCTTAAATATAATAAAGACAAATTTGTTTGTTACTTGCTTCATGCTGGTTTCTTACATAATCTAAGGGTAATGAGGAGGAAATCTGTGGTCAAGAGGGATGAAATAATACAAAGTTAGAGAAAATTATATACGTAATGAGGAGCTTCATAACTTGAACTCTTCGCCATTTAGAATTAGAATGATCAAATCAAGGAGGTGAGATGGGCAGGACACGTAGCACACATGGGAAAGAAGAGAAATGCATAAAGGTTTTTGTAGAAAAGCCAGAGGGAAAGAGACGGCTAAGAAGAGCAAGACGTAGAGAGTAGGATAATATTAAATGGATTTTAAGGAAATACGATTGGGTGGTAAAAACTGGATTCTTCCTGCACATTAAAGAGACAATTACCGTGCTCTTGTGAACATGTTGACGAGTCTTCGGGTTTCATATAGTGTTAGAAAACTCTTGAGTAGCTGAGCGACTGATGGTTTCTCAAGAAGGGCTCGGCTCCACGGTGTTAATGACGTGAGAAATTTGCAGAGGGAGGTTTATATGTGAGGGAATATTTAAGTGTTCATTTCAACATTCTCAATTGTCTAAGACAATATGAAACGGAAACTAATAATCAGTTAAAAACGCATTAGAAAGATTTGGTGATAAAAGAACAAACTTTCATGTTAAATACGTAATTGATTTTTTGGAAAACGGGTGACAAAATGTGGGTGTTAACTGACTTGTCAAGATATCCCTGGAACAAAACGTTAAATGCATTATCACCTACTAAGGGAACTGCAACCAGGCAATTAATTTACTGTAATAATCAAGCAAGACGACAATAAACAACACAAACGCACAACTCGTGTTAAAAACCTATATAACATTTTTTGGCGTGCAATGTCACAGACAAATTTATCGTACCCAACCCCTGTCCGCCCCGGATTAAACAAACATCCCCCCTTTCAGATTTTCAATCGCCCTCCTTTAACTCGTTTTTTAACATTAAAACCCTCTTAAGCTAACGGAAGTTTGTGCGAACATTAATCATGTACTAGCCGACAGGCGAGCATCTTACGTTTCTCAAGTGATCAAAGTGGATTTGGTTGTGTGTTTTCAGAAGGTCATAAGAGGAATCCAGAATTCAGTAGCAGAATATTTCAAAATAGCACTTGAATTGACTCGTATAGTCACTTAGTTAATTGCAGTCCTTAGTTTTATATATTTAAGGTGATTATCAATTCTGACAGTCGATCTCTGCAACAAGGACATTACAGGTTTGTAGATAAATAGGTTACACCAGAACTGCGTCTCAATAGAATACTACAATAGCGGAAGAACATGCTAAAATACAATTCAATATTTACTATCTCAGTAATTAATTTAATTTCTAATTACTGACCATGCCATAGCTCAGGCGGTTAGTCGCAGGTTTCACACCGCGGCGGCCCGGGTTCGATCCCAGTCTCAGTATATGTGGGATTTGTGGTGGGCAAAGTGGCACTGGGGCATGTTTTCTCAGAGTACCTTGGTTTCCCCTGCCAATTCAAATTACACTGATTGCTCCACAGTCGTCAAATATCAGCTAGGGCTAGTAAAATAGTCCCCAAAACAGTGGCCGCAGTGCCAAGTGGACTAAGTCTCAGCCCATGAGAAAAGGAAAGAAAAGAGTTAATTGACTAGTAACGAACTCTCACCTAGTACCTGAAATTCAACTGTTCTAACACAAAAGTCTATGCTGGATCCAACAGGGGAATATTCTACTCCTCGAGCGGCAGATTTAGGCAGTATGGTCTTCAGAAATTTTGGAAAACTTGTACCAAAATTAACACAGCATCAAATCCCAGATCAGTTTCGAACCCAGATCATGTGATTTGTGGCGGACAATGCTGCTTTTCCCCCCAGTTTCCCCTGCCAATTCTCATTCCATCAACTGCTCCACATTCATTAATCGTCATGTTATCGAGCTTTGTAGTCTCCATACTGTCAGAATCGTCAAATGAAGAACTTAAACCCAGTGTGTAGCACTCCTCACAGTTACCGCTGTGACTGACCACTCACCTCCAACTAGTGACGAAGTCAAGAAAATATGTATCTATACATCCACTCCCCCATACTACTTCGTGGAGTAATGCTTAATTAATTAAGCACAGGGACAACTTTACCTTTCTTTAGCTATTCATACTACATTCCCAACCCAGTTTAAACTCCTGTAATTAATTCATGTAGCCTAAGTCCAGAATTACTAGAACATAAAATATCTTTAGTTTCTGAAGAATTATTTCTTCTGGGATTATAACACCATTTAATCTGTTGAAAGTCAACCGATGTTTCGGAGGAAAATGTCGCCTTCATCTTCACGGTCCATGAATAAGTATAGTAAGAAGTCAGCGTGAAAGCAAGTGGCAAGCTCAGTTCTTCCTTCGAAACGTCGGTTGACTTTCAACTGACTACAGAGCGTTATATCCCATAAGATAGAACTCTTCATAACCACCGCTGTGAGGACTTTTAGTCCTACATCTTCAGGTTCAATGTCGCGCATTTCTTTCTAGTCCCTATACAGCTCGTTTCTCTTATATCTGTCATCTCTGTGCTCGAGTCCTTCTTCCTGTTGAAGTTGCAAGCTTTTAGCAACTCAGCAGGCGTGACGGTACTCAACAGGCAGTAATATCGTGTACATCGTCACATGACTGTTAACTGCAGATAGTTTATCTCGTAATGTGTCTGAATAAATAAACCTCTGACATTTTAGGTGTAAGCCTCGTATCTTCAGAACAAGGTGTTATCCTGGGGGAAAACTCAGAATAACTCCTCATTCTATAGCGGGAAACCTAACATCACGCCTTTTCGTCGTGGTGTTCGTCAGTGCTGTGCAGGGGATCAACACGAATATTCCGGAAAACTCCTCTAATTTTCAGGCGATAAGATCTATTATTTTCTTTGAGCCCAGAATAGCTCCTTAAACAGGTCTACCTTATCTGTCTCCTGCCTGGCTAATCGGATTTCCATCTCTGAGAAGTGTAACATTTTACTTTTCCTAGATGTGCCGAGACCGGCTCTGAGGTCCTCCCACTTATGGACTGATATTCCTACAGATACGCCCTAGATTTAATCACGCATTTCCAGATAGTTCAGAGCCTTAAGAATGGAGCTTATCCTTAACTTCACAATACGCCAACACAGCGCAGTGCTTAAGTACGGGAACAAATTTAACCTCGAGGAAGTGTACCATAAATGAAAGAAGGTATGGAGGATCTATCCCTGTAACAGGCCGTGGAGGTCTATACGGTTGTGAGACGTCGAGACTCACAAATTTTGTAGATCATTGGCTCACAGAAGGAGGTGAGGTTGTCATCCTTAATTGCCTGCCGCCCTTTACCCCTGAGGAAGATTCCTGGTACTCATTTCTGTTAGCGGTTGAGTCGACCACAGGGCCATAGCGCGGCTGGAAGAATCGGGTAAATTGAACAGGAATCGCACCCGTGACCTCCCAGCTTGTAGCATTGTGCCTCAACAAACTGTGAATAAATTTATCCTTCACTTGGCATTAAAGAGAGTGAGTTTCACTTATGTCAGACTGCTCACTGCTATGTAGTTAATGCAAAATAATACACATTAGCGGAAAAGAACTGCATGTGAGGGCTATGCGAAACCCGGCTATGCATCTGATGGAACGCCGTTCAAAAAACATAAATAATTCCCAGTGAGTAGAAAATATAAAGTAATTTTCCCATACCAGACGGATGAAACACAAGTTGAACAATTTCAATAACTGGGCTGAAAACATTTAAGGCCTCTGCCCTCATATGCTGAAAACATGGTACAAGGTTATTCTCCTAAATTAGTGAAGACATCAGACACCTTCCCGACCTGGACCATTTAATATACAAAAAAAAAACTACGTTGTTTTAGTCCGCAAGCGAACTATACCGACTGAGCGACCGCCGCATGTCGGCGAAGTTAGTGCCAACTTTGCTGGTAGAGGGTGTCGCGTGGTCAGCGCAACGAATCCCCATGGCCGGTAGATCTCAGTTTTCTAGACCGGGATTCCTAAACTATTAGTTTTCAAGTTGATTCTTTCAAGTTTATCTGCACGATCCAGACCAGAGAACAGTTTTGCAAGTGCCCAAGATAATTTTATCAGGGTATAATTCGGGCTTAATTTAGTAAAATGTCCGAGCGTGATAGTCACATGGACACCATTTCCGTTACGTGAGTCTGTTTTAAACAGGGAATGGGATGTGGTAAGTAGAATGGGCAAGAAGATTCAACATTTTTATATCTCGCCTTTATATTACAGCTAAATAAGACAAAGCGAGGTGCTGTAAGGATACGCCTAGGGGCACGCACTGAATATCGGACATCACGAGCGAGCTGGGGTGGGATGCTAAGCAAGGAAGAGGTTTCTGGCACAGTTCCAAGTTGCACTTGCCTTCCAAAGGATACAAATATTTATACCATTATTTGGGCGTGTTCTGTCTCGCCCCCCCCCTTGTTTTATTCGTGGGGCGGGTGAGTCCACTTGGTACGCCGGCCACTAGTTTGTCTATTCTACCAGCCCCGGATGAGAGATCAGCATGGAGCATTCGGCAGGATGAGAATTGTCAAGGGAAGTGAAGTAAAAGTAAAAAATTAAATTTGTACCTGCGCTTAATTAATTGAGCGCTACGCCATGAAAATGTATGGGGGGTGAGTGTATCATCATCATCATCATCATCACTAGCACGACAGCCCTTTGTGAGCCCTGGCCTTCCTAGGAGTGAGTGTATAGATCCACATATTCTTGACCTCGGCACTGGCTGCAGGTGAGTGGTTAGCTTCACTCCCCGGCCGCTTTACCTCTGGGAAAGGACCTCCGGTAAAGCCGCGCCATAGTTCAGGCTGTTAGTCGCTGGGTTCCCACCGTGATGGCCCGGATTCGATGCCGGATCTGGTCAAGTGGAATTTGTGGTGGACAAAGTGGCGCTGGGGCGGGTTTTCTCCTAGTACTTCGGTTTCCCCTGACAATCTTCATTCCACCAAATCCTCCATGATCATAATCACCCGGGGTAGGTACAATAGACCAATCAGTGGCCGCCGTGCCAAGTGGACCCAGTTGGACTCCACCCCTCACTCCCGGTACCCGTTGGATAGAGTTTAGGTGGATCATAGAACCGGTACGCACAACGTGGAGGGGGAAAAAAAATTCTTCCTAGGGAAACCGAAGTACTCGGAAAAAATTTATTTCAGCGCTGCTTTGTCCACCACAAATCCCACGCTACCTGATCTTGTATCGTTCCCTGGTCGCGTCTGTAGAAGTCAATCCCTATTATTATTAGAGGGGGTGGGTTTCCCCATGCACTTAGACCAGTTATTGGTCCATTGTGCGTCCCCCTTTAATTTCTACTATCGCCATACCCTACCGGTACTGGTGCATGCTATCAGTCCCGTTCCGCCAACGAGGTTGGCCCTCGGTACCTGATATTTCCCCCTTCTACCAGAGGCATTGGAAACTACTTGGGCGGGAAACTTGTTGCCTAATTTCGCCGTAAATCTACGACACGGGACCCACGGCTTAAAGTCCCTCCCGGAGGACTTGTTCCCTGAATTTTTCCGCCCTTAAAAATTCCACGATCTCCGCCGGGTTTGAACCCGCGTACCTTGAGTCATGATGTGGGAACGTTACCCCTAGACTACGGAGGCTGCTAAATCAATCCCTAACAGATTGAGCTATGCTAGAAACCTTTGCCTCCTTAGCACGTTTTAATCTAATTAAGTAATTTTAAAATATTGATGTAAAATCGTGGCAATGAAACATGTTCCGCTGCTCTGGCAGTAAAATTGCCATCTGGGAAAACACTGAATCCTGGCCTCAGCTTCACACACTTCCTGTTTCAGATCTATTTCAATATTATACTCCGACAAGCGATGTCTTTTCTTCACGTTTTCCTACCCGATATCTGCAGACCTACTCATTTCTCTTCCATCTCATGCATGTTACATGGCCAACATATCTTATATTCTTTAATTTGTTCTTAATAGTTTCTGACAATTGATTTAAAATTATATAGCTCCTGTGAAATTTGACTAAGAAAATGATTAGCCTATTGGCGTTATGTCATTTAGTCTGTTAAAAATTCACCAGCGTTTCGAATAGAAACACTTCCTCCATTTTCAGGTATTAGGAGTAAACGAAGAGAACCAGCAGAACAAGCTTACACATTTGCTTAGCTTGCTCTACATTTCATGCCGGTACACTATAAATATTTCCGCCATAGAGGCCAGTGGATTACTGAACCAAGCGTGCGTCCCACCATGTTTACTGCTGTCATCATCCGCTACTATTCGTAACTGCTACCAAATCTGAAAGTCTGCGAACATACACGATGGGAGAATAAAAAATGTGGGGTTTTCATGCAATTAAACGCAACAAATCTGCAACTTTCATTATACAAACTGGAGTGGCCTCCGCCGTGGGAACGTTTCAGTGTCATGGATAACATTCCTGCTTCGCATTCTGGTGGTCCCGGGTTCAAATTTAGGTTCGGACACTGGCTATCATGATTGAGAATGTTCGAAGTTTTCCTTCATCCTTCCAGGTAAATTTCAGTATCGTTCCTCTAATTAGACAAAAAACATTTACTTCCATATATATATATATATATATTTCGAATCATAATTTTTTAATCACTCTATAATTCGACGCAACACGATCTGATCCATTGACAAACAAAAACAAAAACAAACTCCGTGATTTCAGTCCGCAAGCGAACTATACCGACCGAGCGACCGCCACTTGTCAGCGAAGTTTCGTGCCAACTTTGCGGATAGAGGGTGTCGCGTGGTCAGCGCAACGAATCCCCACGACCATTAATTCCAGTTTTCTAGACCGGAGCCGCTATTACTTTGAAATAGCTCCTCAATTATCCTCATGAGGCTGAGTGGACACCGTTCCAGACTCACTACTTCAAGGAAAAATCTGGTAGCTCCGAGAATCGAACCAGGACCTCTGGATGTGTAGCCAGGAAAGCTAACCACTAGACCACAGAGGTGGTCTTTCCGATCTATTGACAGAGGTATTAAATAAATCGTAAATAAAAATACATATAATTATTTCAGAAATTGCACCTCCTGATTTCCTTCAAGGAACACATGGAATTCGCCGACAAGCTCGGTCGGTATAGTTCGCTTGCGGACTAAAAACCACGCAGTTATAACATAGGAACCTAGTCATGAGGGTATGTAGAGAGCAGGCGAAGAGACAAAACATAAGTTGAAAGGGTGGAACAAAATACGGGGTTCGAGTGTGAGGGGAAGTTTAGACGGAGAGGGGAGATGTAAAAAAAGATCGCACACTTGAGTGGTTGAATTATTAAAACACCAGCCTACATCTGTACGGTCTTCTCCCATAAGCGAAGCCCCGCCAACTTCATGAAAAGTTTCACGAGTCTGTTTTCTGCTGACGTTGAACGACGCTAATTACTAATGGCCCCAAAGTGCTAAGCAAACACTTCCTCCTTCATTCATAAGACTGGTGCCCCAGATACCCCGGTTCGAGCCCCACTTAAGTCACTAACTACCACTTGACACAAAGAAATGTTCATTAGTGGTTCGAAATAACGGACATATCTGCAGTGAAGATAATGAGTACTTTCAAATCAACTTCTCTTCCAGATGAAGACGGCTGCATTGGCTGTCAATTCTGTCTTTGTGTAATGGTTCTAAATTTCAAAGCACCACTATGAGCACTCTTCAACTTCTGATATGTCAATAACTGACAGAAAACTTGGTACGGAATCTTTGTTATATGAAGTTGCTGTCATGTGTTTCAATTCGGCAAGGAATTCCCCGTCTTTTATGAAAGGCGAAAATTCATTTCCGTGTTCACAATATCCCGCCACCTGACCCTATTCTAATCAAAATGAACCAACACTCTGTTTCTCTTAAATCAATTTTAATATCGCTTTCCTATCTATGTTAATGTATTTCACGAGGTCTCAAAAATACAGAGTAAAGTAAAGCTATCCCTGCAACAGGATGTGGAGGCCCATAGGGTTGTGAGATGTTGAGGTTCCCACATTTTCTAGAAAATCGGCTCATATATGACGGCAAAGTTGTCAGCCCTACGCTCCGGCCGCCCTTTACCCCAAGAATATTCCTGGTACTCTTTTTTGTTAGAACGTAAGCCGACCCCAGGGCCATAGTGCGGCTGAAGGATTAAGTTAAATGAAAAAAATTGATTGACCTTATCGGGACTTGAACCCGTGACCGTCCGGCTTGTAGCATAGCGCCTCAACCAACTAAGGAATAGGGCAGAGTTCCCAACCAATATATTACACCCATTTTTCTTTTTCAATATGCATGTTATACGTCAATTTTCCTTAAATCATGTACCCTATGAAGAGCAGGACACATACGTGTATAACATGAAAGTTTTCATTACGTAACATTATCTACTTTTTAATTTTTCTTAATTAAAACCTCATTTTTTTCTCAGGGGTCCCTAACCTGTTGTCTCTCATTAAACAACATGCAAGATTATTATACGTGTATGTCACAAAGAACCTTTAGAAACAGACGTTAGCAAATGAAAATAACTTCGTCATTATTTTCTAAAATTTTATAACCCTCTTTGGGACACAGTAAGAAACGGCTCTTGTTACCTTTATCGCGTTCACCAGTCCGTCTGTCCGTAACCATTAACTATTTCTCAACCAAATTTGTAACATATCAAAACGCCATTTAAGACGACATGAATTTCTTTATGTAATCTGATGATCCAGTTATAATTTAAAATATTTTTATGAATCTTTAAGACACTTCTTAAAAAATAAATAGTCCCTATGCATTCGTGACTAGCACCAACATCCCACTCCATAAAATGGTGTTAAAGAGATATTGGGGCCTAAGAGCATATTTTTAAAAAGGGGTTCGAATTGGACAAGATGTATTATGGTCCTTTAGAGCAGTGTTTCTCAACCGCCGGGCCGCGGCCCGGTACAGAGCCCTGGCATCAATTATACCGGGCCCTCGTCTTATGGAAAAAAATTTACCGGGCCGCGGTCTCACAAAAGTTGAGAATCACTGGTTTAGATTACGTCATCACGTAACCTGATGAATGGGGGAACGTACTGCTCCGATCTGCACATACTGCCTCTGTCTTCAGGAAAGAAGATCTAAAGAAACATTTGGTGTCCACCTAAGAGTGCCATAGCCCAGAAGATCGTACTATAATTTTCATAACAGTGAAAACTACAAAAGGTGTAAACCCTACAAAAAGGGGACAATAAATAGTTACATGTTAAAAGTTTGTACGAGGTAAAAATGTAGTGGCCGGTCACGGTAGCTGAGAGGTCTAAGGCATGCACTGTCTTCGCTCGCTCGGAAGCTGGGATCGTGGGTTCGAATCCCACTCAGGGCATGGATGTTTAGTTTGTGTGTGTGTGTGCGTGCGTTTTTCTGTGTTTGTCTACAGGTAGAGACCTTGCGACGAGCTGATCACCCGCCCAAGGAGTACTACCGTATGTGTAAGATCTAGAAAAACCGAAGTGAACGGAGTTCATGGAGGTAGCCCTAAGCTCACTGGGGCTGTAGTGCCAAGGAAAAAAATGTAAAGTAAATGTGTCCCTTTGTTTTATTAATTAAGCACTTCTCCATGAAAATGTATGGGAAAGTAGAGGCATCTTGACCTCGGCACCAGATGGGGGTGAGTAGTGAGTCCTACTTCCCGGTCGTTTTACTCCCAGTGAAATAACTCCCGGTACCCATTTTATAGGAGGCCAGGTGGTTCCCAAAGCCGGTCTTGACACTGTGGAAAAGAGAAAAATCTCTGCTCCTGCCGGGAATTGAACCCTGATCGTGCAGTCAGTCTCTATACCGATTGAGTTGTCCCGGCTCACTTTACATGAGATCTTAAACAGAATTTCATTTTTGCTTCTAAAAAATGTTGAAGCGTATCGAGAAATATTTTAGACAAACCGATAATAGCCAATGATGAGAAGATAATTTAATTATATTCTTTACATAACGGGTCAATTTAGAGACAGTGACCCTCAGATACTATACGCGATGTCTCAAAAGTGCCGGTTTCTAACACCGTATACTGACATACTTTGTTTGTAATCGCAGAAGCTCTCTACGTGAGAGTCTCGAACAAGATGGGCACAGTTCTCTCTCTTATAGAGATCTGTACATACAAAAGTTTCGTTTTAAGCCATCATTTTTCGAACTCCTTCTTTGCTGAGTTTCTGTGTCGGGTGCATAAATTTCTCCTTCGTTGAAATTCTAGAGCTCATAGCACAATCGCAGCTCATTGTTTACTGAAATACCTGAACAACTTACGAAGCGCTTCTCGTGAACTATTCAGATAAGGACAATACATGAATAAATACTGAAGCGGTCGAAGTGCAAATGTGTGATTAGAATAAACCGTTTTACGAATGCTACCTAACCACAATATTTTTTTTAAAGTCGCGTTGTTTTCTATGCGGTCCGTGTCATAACGAAAGTAATTAGGAGATTAGTTCTTCCCAGAAATTATCTATATTGTCACATGTTGGGTATGTTATGCGACAAGTAGCTTCACGCCGTCTTGGATCCAGCGAATTTATTGCATATTCGCTCTTACACATACACAAGTTACAATTCCACAACTACTGCCATCTGCAGTATCACAATCCGTTCTCCTGCTGGAATCCCTGCCATACACTCGATACAACTGAACTCGTAGCTGCTGGACTTCCGCTCATACTGATACTGAATCCTTATCCTATTACTAGTAACTCTCTCTCTAGTAACTGGCTCAATACTCACTTCTCACTACTCCTGAAGTCCAAGTCCAAGTCACATTGTGACTGATGGTCCGTCAGTCTGTTTGTCTTGGTGTCGAGCCCAGTCTGGGGCTCATGAGCAGATTTTTTTCTTTTTTCTTGTATGAAAGTTACTGTCCTGTTCATTTGGGGCGCCCTCTCTGACGAGAGGGCGGGTCTGTCATTTGTCAGTCATAGTCTGTGATAGTAAGTCCATTGTCAGTATTTATATATATTTACAAATTTAATCTTAATTATTATTTCTATGTACTATATATACAAGGCCTCTGTCAATCCAGGCTCAGTACACTACTCCTGAATAGTGTTTGCTGCTCCTTAACTAGACTCTGCACGGACAACATAGAGAACACATTGCTGCTCGGCAAGATATATCAGGTATTGCTGTCAGGTGTTTCTACCTACGCATTGCTTAGCAAAAGTCGCTGCACGGACTCGCCTATTTGGTGACGTCACATTCTAGCGGGGGAGGGGTGTTTACCGAGCTTTGCGTAATGATGGTAGGAGTGACGTCACTAGTGGAAACTCAGAGTTCCCGTTACCCCTACTTCCTGTTGCTCCATTCACGTTACACTATAACTAACTATATAATTATAATTATAAATGCTTATTTTATTGTGAAATTAATTAGTTCATATTCCTCACATCTATCGATGAGCCTCTTGAATATAGGCGTAATATCTTCTAACTTGCTCTGAGGAACTAAGAAACCCCATCGTAGCTTCGGCTTGATAAGTTAGTTACGTGGTATATACACGTATATTGTCGGGTATATAAGAGTGTTCCTTCCCTGAGAGAATTAGTCAGCTACCTAATTATAAAGACAGCCAATGCATGTTATACTAACATCAGTCACAAATTAAGTACTTTTGCTGTGTATTATAATATTTCAGTTCGATCCCCTATGAGGTCATTAGAATTTCTCAGTTTCTCCTTCCAGGCCCACTATGGCCATGGGGTCGGCTGAGCCTCTAACAGAAATGAGTACCAAGAATCTTCCTGCGGCGTATGCCTAAAGGATGGCCGACGCGTAAGGTTGACAACCTTACCTCCATCTGCGGGCCGATTGTCTAAAAAATATGGGAGCCTCGACGTCTCACAACCCTATGGGCCTTCACTGGTTTCAGCAGGGATAGCTATTATAATACTTCAACGAATCTTCAAGTTCGAGTGTACATACTCGTATTTTCTGCAACTTTCTGCAGCTTCACTGCATAATGGTCGGTTGTTTGTTCTATGAAATATTATTTAGTTTGCGAATGCTCTCAAGTACGCCTACCAGACACGTTGATACAATGCTTATCCAAATACAAACTCATATTTATCTTCTGTTCTAACTAGAAGATAATTCAACCAAAGAACAAGAAGTGAACTTACGTGAAATGAATGAAAATTTTGTAGGAAAGTGAGACAGTTTTAAATTTATAATATTTATAAGCTTCATATCGTACGCACGCCGTATCGTAGTGGTTAAGGCATTACAAGTCGGAAGGTCGCGGGTTCAAATACCGATGATTTTTTTTCAATTGACCTAATCCTTCCGGCCGTACTATGGCCATGAGATTTACTCAGCCTCTAACAGAAATGAGTACCAGGAATCAAATAAATAATTTTCCTGGGGAGTAAAGCGCGGCCGGCGCGTAAGGCTGACAACCTTACTGCCATCTTTGAGCCGATTGTCAAGGTAATGTGGGACCCTCAGCGTCTCACAACACTATGGGTCTTCACGGCCTGTTACAGGGATAGCTTTACTTTTTTTTTTTTACATATCGTGATAATCTCTATCGATGACAAAACGTCATTTACAAGTTTCAGACAGCAGGAGGGGCTCTCATATTTCACTTATGTTACTATTTTATTTTTAAACACTCCCCGTACAATCGTCCGATAGAAACGCGTTGAATGCGATTGTTAAACTCCACGCTTGAGCGCAAGTTATAGGTAGGGCCATCAAGTAATTCAGAATGTATTAAAATACAATTAAGTCCCTGTTTTCTTCAGAAAAGACATGAGCTCAGGAATTGAATTTCTGCCCCACGAAAGTTAAATATGTGTGAATTTTGTCCTAATGGGAATTATAAACTTGATTTTCCCATCTGTGACTTCAACATAACTCAATTTTAAAACAGGTCTTCATATTGGTAACTAAATTTACACAAACTGGTTTCAGTCTACAGCCATCTGCTCACGCTGGTTCTCGCTCTCGGATTATTTTCCTTTTTTATTCTACCCTGAAGATGGAGGCGATATGTTCCACCGAAACATAACCTTATACAATACCTACACTCTGTCACATCCCAGTAGAATCACAAACTTCATTTTCCCATGTTTGATTTCAACATAAATAAATTTTAAACCTGGTCCTCATATTGGTAACCAAATTTACGCGAACTGGTATTAGTCTGCAGCCATCTGCTCACGCTGGTTCTCGCTCGCTAATTTTTTCATTTTTTCTACCCTGAAAATGGAGGCGATATATTCCTCCGAAACTTCGGTTTATACAATATCTATACAACGTCACATACCAGTAGACGGCTTTCTTCATGGTCACCGCCATGAAAACCTCAAATCTTACTTGGTTTTAACATTTTAGCACTAATTTAGATGCCTCAGAAACTCAAAATAAAATATGAATTATTACGAATTCATGCAAATACTTTTGGGACACGGTTCTGAGGTCAGCACGCTGCCAGATGGTGCGATATTCTTGCTCCTCCCCAACCCTACTATAGGTTACGTTTTATCCCTCCCAGATGACGTCATCGATATGATGTCAATAATTGTCTGTGGGTTTTCAGAATGGCTCTTTAATGTTCTGAGGCTGTAAGTAGATTTGGTATTATTAGAGAGCGGTCTCGACTAAGTAGCGAGGGATCAGAAATGTAAGAGTGATACAAGTGACTGTGTTTGCGTTTTGATCTCTTAATTCTGCTCGCAAAACAAACGACGCTGGTTGGGCATGGAATGATTAACGATATATCTGTAATTTCCCGAAGCCAACGCTGTTCTCAGATAGACACAGTATATTGCGTTAAATTAATTCGGTTACTTTGTTAAGACAAATTGCTTACATGATTATCCGAGTGATTAATGCACATCTATATTGTTAGAATGTCGCCAAGATGTTGTAGTACTAGAGTTATCAAGTAACAGCATTGTAACGGATATGTACAAAGAAAAAACAAACTCCGTGGCTTAAGTCCGCAAGCGAACTATACCGACCGAGCTACTGCCGCTTGTCGACGAAGTTAGTACTAAATCTAGCGGATAGAGGATGTCATGTGGTTAGCGCAGCGATTCAAGTAGCTCCTCAATTATCGTCACGAGGCTGAGTGGAACCCGGCCAGACCCACTACTTCTCAGAAAATCTGGTAGCACCGGGAATCGAACCCGGGACCTCTGGGTCTGTAGCCAGGAACACTGACCACTAGATAATCGCTTATAGAAACACACGATAAACCTCAGTCGTGGTAGTTGGCTTCCGATCTAAGAATCGAAATCGATACTTTCTGAAAACGAAGCAGGGGTACCAACCACTCCATGGGCACGAAGTTAAGCGAATGACAATTTCATGGGACTCTCAAAAGTGGGTATGTAAGTAGAGAGAGCGGGATGTGTAGCTTTGCCCAGTTGTTCCTGTGAGTGTGTGTAGAGCGGACATTCTCAATCTCTACCAAACAATAGGCCTACTGTTGAACGATGCACTTTTAATTTGTAAATTATTTAAACTGTTAAGTTTCTAACGTTCCTAAATTTAATTAAAATGGAATTCCTACTTCTTTCCATTTTTCGGGTCCTTCTGTTCACACGGCTGGCACTGCGGCTAATATGCAGATCTCCTACAAGAGGATCTGGGTTCAAAGTCTAGTCAAGGCATGTCGGTTTCTGTGTGTAAGATTTGCTTCCAGACTCTTTGTTTCGGAGTTTACACAGGCTTACGTCACAGCCTTCATATCATCATTCTATATGACAAATTTGACAAAAAGATCTCAGTAATTGATACAATGTCTATAAATAACCACATACCTATCGATCATGTACAGTGTTTGTATTCACTGACGTGCATTCATGCCTCGGGCAAAGTACAACAATACAGACAGGAATTATTATTCGCCGATAATCTGATGCGAGTTGCGCTGGTCTACCTAGTGGCATTAGAGGCCTAGGTTCAATTCCTGCTTGGAGGTTAATTTAATTATATGAATCCGTGTCACGGTTTTTGGCATGTCCGTAATTAATATTTAATTCCATTCAGACAGAGCAGTCACATGCATACGAACGGGGACAGGAGCATAATTTACCCAAGTTAAAAGTTTGAAGAGAGATACCTCGGAAAGTTTTATCTTTGACAGAATAATGTCTCGAAATTTTTCAGTTTTTCGATAGCTGTATTGTGGCTTGTGACGTCATGTAGTCTTGTGGCTGGACGCCGATATGCTGTTTCAATCTTTACCCTGAATACCTGACATAACAAAATGTTGCACAAATTGGGATATGGGTAGAGAAGAACGCTCATATTGCAAAGAATTGCTGCTGACGTGGGCTGCATGGATGTTCTTTTTTCAATGGATCTTCCAGTCCAATCAGGGCTCGGGCCTCTTATTCAGTTCCGTAATGATTTTTCACAGACTATAGGACTGCTTGGACTGGTGATCAGCCCCTCGCAAGGCCTCTACCTAAACCCAGGACAACACAAACACAGAAAAAACATATACACACACACCAAATATCCATGTCCTGAGTGGGATCAAATCCACGACACCAGCGTCTGAGCGAGCAGAGAATGTTCAAGCCTTAGACCGTGCGGCTACTCTG
The DNA here is from genome assembly GCF_002891405.2 of Cryptotermes secundus. Lineage (NCBI taxonomy): Eukaryota > Metazoa > Arthropoda > Insecta > Blattodea > Kalotermitidae > Cryptotermes > Cryptotermes secundus. The sequence continues at coordinate 2,172,095 of NW_019735468.1, read as the reverse complement.
ACCGGTAAACCATGGTTATAGGCATGTTAATAAATATTTTGTTAGTGATTATTTCGAGGTTAAATCCATCTGTGTTTATGGCAAATGTCCTGCATTCCAGCCCACTAGCAGCACGTAGATCTGCAAGCATGGATCTCGGTTCATCATTTCACAGTGACGCAACAGTAACATTAGCAACAGCTCACGTAAGGAAGGTAACTAACATAAGATGGACATTTGTAAAGAACGCGAATCTTTACGGTTCATTCTTCTCACTGTCATCATCAAACAGTTCACCAAAGCAGTAAGGAATAACAAGCGATCGGGAATCTATTCTGCATTTCCAGCCCGGAAAGAAATCTCTGCATTACACATGGTACAGTACGAGTTCGTTTTGTTGTGTGAGTAGAGGTTGTCCAGTGAAATGTGGACAAGCACGATTCGATTCCCAGTAAGGGTAGTACATTTTCTTAGCCAGCAACTCTGAGAACCACCCACTGGGTACAAGAAGCATTAACCTATTCAGTGGGAAGTTAAGAATGTAGGGTTAATTTATGAAAGCGCATTAAAGTCTCGCTGCTGAGACTAAGTGACAAATTTACATTATGTGTTATTCTAAATAGGTAAAAGTATTCCTGTAATTGTTTTGAAATTGTGGCACAGTTCAGATATTTGGGAACAACAATAACAGATCGAAACCTGATTCAGGAGGAAATTGAGAGGCGATTGAACTCGGGTAATGCTTGCTACCATTCAGTCCAGAAGCTTTGTCTACTCGTCTGCTGTCCAAAAACATAAAAATTAACATATATGCATTCCTTTTCGCCCCCCATCGTGCTACATGCCCTGCCCACCTAATCCTCCTTGACTTGATCGTTCTAAGTATACTTGGAGAAGAGTACAAGTTATGAAGCTCCTCATTGTGCAGTTTTCTCCAACCTCCTATCACTTCATCTCTCTTCAGTCCAAATATGTATGGGTGTGAAACTTGGTCTCTAATATTAAGGGAGGAAAATAGATTGAGGGTGTTTGAGAACAGGGTGTTGAGGAGAATATTTAGACCGAAGAGAGATGAAGTGACAGGAGCTTGGAGAAAACTGCACAACGAGGATCTTCATAACATGTACTCTTCTCCAAGCATACTTAGAACGATCAAGTCAAGGAGGATTAGGTGGGCAGGGCATGTAGCACGAATGGGGGCGAAAAGGAATGCATATAGGATATTTGTGGGAAAGCCAGAAGGAAAGAGACCACTGGGAAGACCAAGGCGTAGGTGGGTGGACAATATTAAAATGGATCTTAGAGAGATAGGATGGGATGGTATGGATTGGCTTGATCTGGCTCAGGATAGGGACCAGTGGAGGGCTCTTGTGGACACGGTAATGAACCTTCGGGTTCCATAGAATGTTGGGAAATCCTTGAGTAGCTACAGAATTGGCGGCTCCTCAAGAAGGGCTCAGCTCCGTGAGTAAGTATTCCTGTACTAATGTCATTCACGCCACGAATACATATTTTGGAGTGAAGGTATAGCTCCATCATTCTTGATCTAGGAACTAGTTGGAGGTGAGTGGTCAGCTTCACGCCCCGGCTGCATTACTCCGGACGAAAGAGCCCGCGATACCCATTGAAGAAAAGGCTGGGTGGGTCTCAGAGACTGTCTCGAAAAATAGAGAGGAAAAGCTCTTTCCCCGGTCTTAAACCTAACGCCGTTCGTGCAACCCATAGCACGTTTTGCCGATTGAGCTACCTTGGGTCTCGACGTCTCAGAACCCTATGCGTCTCCACGGCCTGTTACATGGATATCTTACCTTTACCGTTCACATTGTGTAAGTAGAGCAAGAAAATTTGTGTTGTCTTTTGTTAGCGGCCTGTATCAAAGAAACTAACCGGTAACCATAGCATCCCATTTCTTTTTATTATTCTTTTTATTCGCTTCATTTATGCACTGTGAACTGTGATTCCTGGGCTTCACTAAGTCATCTTTTCTTTAGGCGTCTCAAAGTACTGCACCTTCGCAGTATACTAGTTTTAATTAAATTAATTTCGAAAATAAGTGACTTAATTACAGGTGTTAAGGCCCCACTTCATTCTGTTCTGAACTTTGAATGAGATTCCTGCAGTATTTTAGGACGATACAGAATTACGAATTCTGAAATATTTAAAAGAATTGTGGCCAATTTTAAAGTAGTTTGACAACTCATAATGTGTTTTGTGGCATTGAAAAGAATCAAGCCAAATATAAATCATAACTGTCAGTCATTAACCAGCATCTGAACGGCTGCTTCTCCAAAGGTCTGCCCTATGTTACAGAGAGCATCAGTGCAGCTATGAGACTGGGGTTTGCTTGCTGTTACTTATGTCGCTCATGCTGTCTATGCCACAGATCGTGCCCCAAAGTAAACCCCCCGCTCTCTCAACTGTTCTGCAGGGGATGAGAGGGCCTCGTAATGATAGGCTTTCCACAGCCGCGACGTACAGTCAAGCTTCTGTTAATTGCACCATCTACAACACAAAATTGTGTCCAACTAACTTCCAGAAGCAGTGAGAAGCTGATAGTTGCTCACGTAGTGAAAAAATCACAGCGTTTTATTGAATTCGAAAATTAATCACTGTGTTCATAATAACCTAACACTGGAGCTTTTTCTTTTTTTCCATTTGGCTCTTCATTCATCGGTAATCGGTAATCTGTCATACGACAGGTCCACAGTCTCTTCCAAAACAGATCCTCCACTTAATGCGATCTCAAGCTTTCTCCTTCAGTTAAAATATCTTCTTCGGTCTTCTTCCTCGTCTTTTGGGCACTTCTATCTGCCCCTCCAGTTTGTTTGTCTCCAGATGAAACATCTCGCATACATGGTATCTCTGTTTTTGGAAAGAGACTATCCAGGAAAAGTGATAATGTGGTAGTTTTTCCATTTGCTTTCCACATCGCAGTACAACAGCCGTTCAAACCACTCTGGTCACGCCTCTTGCTATACGAACTTGAACCATCTCGAGCATCATTTGCTCTGTGCTTCAAGTCGCTGCTGATGACGCTGCTTCCGGCATCAGTTTTTGGTTTTTGGTGTCTCTCTTCGTCTGATGCCTACCCTTTGACCTGTCCAGCAAGGGAGGCCCTGCCAGTAGCTACGCTACCGCTGGTATAGCTCTCAGGGTCCTTGGCATACTCAAACCCCTCACCACGTTAAGGTGGAGACACCTTTTGGGCTCTACAGCCCAAAATTAAGGGCCTTGGCCTACTTCATGAAACTCTCCGTTTCACTTCGGTTTACTATATTTTAGACATTCAGTAGGAGTCCTTGGGCGGGTGATCAGCTCGTCACAAAGCCTCTACCTGTACACAAACACAGAATAAACGCATACACAGTGCATGCCTTAGACTGGTCTGCTACCGTGACTGGTTGGATCCTGCCTATACCACACTTATTTCTTTATGACCCATTTTAACATTGCTCCACCATCGATGCCTGTTCTTCCAAGATCGCTTTTACCTTCAGGTTCTTCCTGCAAAAACTGTGCATGCTTTTCTCATCTGTCTAATTTTCACTATATTCTCCGTCCATCCTATTCTCTCTGACCGAGTGGGGTGGGGGTACAAATTATAAACTTTTTCATTATACATATAATTGTTTTCATCTTCATGTTGCTTCCTCTCACTTCGATACAAAGATGTTCATCCTTTCAAACGCCCTCAACCTATGTTATCTTTGGGCAAGTAACAAAGTGGTATGCACGTGTGCAGAGTATTTCCTGTTGTTCTTTAAAATCTGATGTATTACAGTCTCTTTCCGAATACATCTTTGAAATCTGCAGCTTAAAATAGTTTCTTATGCTATTTTATGCTGCAGACGGAGTTTCTTCAGTGTTTTCTCCTCGTTCTAACTTGTGTCCACGAGAGTAGGTGCCACGCGCATGCGTCAAGTATCTATTCACAGTTAAAGGTAAAGCTTTCCTTGAAACAGGCCTTCGAGGCTCCCATATTTTCTAGAAAATAAGACTCACAGATGGCGCTGAGGTTGGCAACCTTTTGCGCCTAGCGTCCTTTTACCCTCAGGAAAATTTCTGGTACTCTGTCAGAGGCTGAGTCGACCACAGTGGCATAGAGCTGCTGGAAGGATTAAATTATTTGAAAAATCCAATGACCTCATCGGGAATCCACCTTCCGTCTAGTAGCGCAGTGCCTCAACGAACTGCTCTACGGCGTGTCACCCTACTTTCCACAATTGGATCCTAATATTTTAAATCGTGCAAGAATGTATTATACAGTAGTGAACCAACTGCTTGCAACTTATTTAATGAGAGTGGAGGAGGGGGTGCTGTTGCTTTGCTCTTAAGACAATTTCCCTTCATATCGTGCTCCAAGCAGAAATTTTCAGTCAGAACCTCAACGTGACAATGGTCGCCACAGTGATAATAAAGTGATGTAAAGTTGTCCCTGTGCTTAATTAATTAAGCATCATGTCATGAAGGCGTAGGAGTAGAGAGGAGTGGAGGTATAGTTCCACCAGCTTCGCTCATCAAACACTTTTCTCCCGGCAAGGGAGACCCGGCACCAATTGGATACTAAATAAAAACACGTGGGCCCCAAAGCAGGTCTGAACGCTGTGGAATAGACAAAAATGTCTTGCTTTTACTGGGAACCAAACCCCAGCCGTCCTTCCAGTATCCTGTTGCTATATCGACTTCAAGGCAGCTTCAGGTTACCGGTAAAATGTCCCGTCTCCTCAGAAATAATGGGTTGTTCTTAGGCAATTTCAAGTTGTTTCTTCAACTGCAGGAGTTAAAAGCCGACGAAATGAGGAGATGAAAGTGTAACATCTGAGGAGTATATGCTAGGATGCGTGTGCCTCGATTGACCCTCGAACGCAGTGCCTCTGAGCACAAGTCAGTAGAATTACCCTTCACTCTAAAGGACGATGAGCAAAAATACTTAATACAGTTGCATCTTCCTGTGAACAACTGAGAAAATATGTAACCAATGTAACGATAAACATCCCTGATTGGGTTCTATGAAAAGCGCTGTCTTAGTCTTCGAGGTTGAAGAGAGAAAGTAGGCATCACGTTCCTCCGAAACCTCTGTCTGGATATATCAAACTAGAACTTCATGGCATGACATCCTATAATAACATAATTTTAACACATAATTGTTGGGGTCCCAGGTAGCTTACGTTGGATATAAAAAGAATTTCCGTGGCTTTTAGTCCACAAGTGAACTATATCCACCGAGCGACCCCTGTGTGTCGGCGAAGTTAGTGCCAACTTTTGCGGATAGAGGGTGTCGCTTGGTCAGCGCAACGGGTCCCCACGGCCGTTAATCTCGGTTTTCTAGACCGGAGCCGCTACTTTTCCATTCAGTTAACTCCTCAATTATCTTCACGAGGCTGAGTGGACCCCGTTCTAGACCCACTATTTCTCAGAAAGTCTGGTAGCGCTAAGAATCGAACCAGGGGCCTCTCAATCTGTAGCCAGGAACTTTGACAACTAGAGGAGGTCAAAGGTGGAGATAAATGTAGGGAATATGAGATGACTTCAGGTGGCATGATCTTCATACCGAGTTTCATTTACGTTTACCATTGGTTAAAACGATTATTAGGGGACACGCGGTAGTGTAGTTGGTTGAGGTACAATGCTACAAGCCGGAAGGTCGCTGGTTCAAGTCCCGATGAGGTCACTGAATTCTTTTCAGTTGACCTAATCCTTCCCGCCGCACTATGGCCCTGGGGTCGACTCAGCCTCTAATAGAAATTAGTACCAGGAATATTCTTGGAAAATTCTTGGGGATCAAGGGCGGCCGGCGCGTAGGGCTGACAACCTTGCCGCCATCTGTGAGCCGATTGTCTAGAAAATGTGGGAACCTCAACATCTCACAACCCTATGGGCCTCCACGGCTTGTTACAGGAATAGCTTTTCTTTTACATATTAAACGATTATTAGAGTCTAGCATAGGAAGGACATACAGACAAAAACTGGCGTTACACTACTCATGCATCCAATGTGATGTGTCTGTGGGAAATTTCTTATGAGAGACAACAGTCTGAGACAGGCCACTCGTAATTTCTGTCACGAAACACCTCTTAGCTTCAAACCCGCCTAGCGTCAGAAGTTCTTTTGAAACTTCATTAATTCCCTTGTTCTAAAATTATGACGTGTTCGATTTTTAAAGTGAATAAGAACAAAGACCAGGCGGTGGAGCGTCACCACTTCCATATTTCACACCCCAGTGACAATGAACAAACCATTTAGTACATTTCATTAGGTAGCTATATGGTGGTGCCCTCTGTTCAAACAGCCGTCATGGCGCTACTATCAACATCCGCTGTCCAGCAGCGAATTGGCAACAATGTCAATAGCAATTAAAACCGTTCGAAACGTTAGCACAGTCGTCATTGTGTATGCAACAGTGAAATTAGGCCATATTTGTATTCAGTAGATCAATAGCATTGAATGAACATCCACAACAGCTGTTCCCTGTGACCGGCAGTTCAACAGGCTGATATAGACACCAGATATTATTTCCGAGATCTCTTAAAAACTTCGGTTTTGGGTAACTTAAATATATATGGAGAAGACTGAGAGTCGCTCAGCTAGTCAAAATATCTCGCCCTTATTTGGAACCGCTAAACTCATTATCAGATCACAATTTTCGCCACTGTTCCCTATCCTGAGCCAGATGAATCGAAATTACCTTGTCACATCCCGCTTGAGACAGGGTTCTGTTGCATCTCCTCTCTGGGGCTCAAACGCTCTCTTCAGCACTCTGTTCTAAAACAAATTCTTGGTTTCCCTTGCGGCCGTAGACGGAGTTCCACGCCCGTGTATAAATATGTTTCTGTTCAGAGCGAAATGGTGCCCTATGCAATTCCCTCTCACTCATGCATTAAGCTCACTTCTTGAGAAGCTGCAAATTAAGCAGCTACTCAATAACTTCCCAGCATTTTAGGGAACCAGAAGTTTCATTACCGTGGTCACAAGAGCCCTCCACTGGTCCCTATCTTGAGCCAGATCATTCCAATCCATACCATGCCATCAATCTTAATATTGTCCACCAACCTACGTCTTGGTCTTCCTAGTGGTCTCCTTTCTTCAGTCTTTTCCATCAATAAACTATTTGAATTTTCCTTCTCCCCCATTCTTGCTACATGCTCCTTAAAATTAAGTATTGAAAGCAGTCAGTTAAACTCAGAAGTCTTATATAAAATGACAAACACACGATCCATAATGAAGGAACGGAAACAGCAAAACTTTAAGTTTAATTTTTTCTTGATCGAATGCAGAAGGCGATACATGAAAATGACGGCATATCTAGTCCACTGTAAGTCTCATGTTGCATGTCCCCAGATCAAACCTCTAGAAGCTGAAGTAGGGAAATCATGTTTTCTGTCAAATGGCTTAGAAAGCATGCAAATTTCATACTGCATATCCTTAGGGCAATTCTCGAAGGTGAAATTATCTAAATAGAAATGAAACCGATCATGTTCCATCTCTCTAGATCCACCATTCTTCTCAAACCTCAATTATTATTATAACATTATTATTAATTATTAATTAGTTTGAATATTTAGAATACTGTTCTACTGAGTGCACGCATTTCTATTGGCTCTACATATTTTATTTAAATATTTATGTCACTATCAACAAGATCACTTGCATACGAAGATCTACACGTGTACAGAATGCTAATAGTACAATCACTCACTCACTCACTCACTCACTCACTCACTCACTCACTCATGGAGCTGAGTCCTTCTTGATGACCCGCCAATTGTGTAGTTACTCAAGAACTTCGTAGCATTTTATGAAATCCAAAGGTTCATTACCGTGTTCACAAGAACCCTCCACGAACCCCTATCCTGAGCCAGATCAATCCAATCCATACAATTCCATTCTACCTTTCTAGGATCACTTTTAATATTATCCACCCACCTATGTCCTGGTTTTCCTATTGGTCTCTCGTTTTTCCAAAGAATGCGTCCAGTTCCGAGGCTCCTTGTGATCTTTCGTAATAATCTTCCTTTTTAGGGTGAGGAGTTGTTAGCCCCACACCCAACCCCAAAAACTAGAGTACCGCCCCTTGTCGGCAATCCGCGACTTCATATCTAGTGGTTTCCACTCTCCAAATCTGGAGGCCGTGTCCTCCATCCTCAACCTGAGGACGAGTCAAGATGTGGTGGCAAGGGACCACCTAACATGGAAAACCACAAACTTTCATAGAAAAATAGGATGGGATTATGAACTAGATTCGCCTTGGCTCACGACAGAGACCAGTGATGGGCTGTTATTAACAAGGTAACGAACCTTCATATTTCACAAAATTAGACAATTTTGAGTTTATGAGCTACTGAGGAACTGTTGGCTTCTCAAGACGGGCGCAGCTCCATACTGTTACATTCAGTTTGCTATTTACATAACGAATGTGCTCAGTATTGTATATCCAATTTTACAGTAACAGGAATCATATGAAGGCCACATTCATGCAAAAATATTCGGCCGTTTTATCGTCGTCTTTACGGGGACTGATCTCCATATCGAAGTAACGTACATAATGTTCCCAGCCACACCCAGTGTTTGCTTTATTGAACTGCTTGTGGACAGTCCAATGACGAGCTTTTATGCCGAAGGTGATGAAACTTCGGGTTACACAAAAATAGAGACTATTGTTCAAGAGAGAAATCTTTCGTAGTCCGAGCAACTGTCACTCTACGGGAAATTAAGTTTCTCACATTAAGAAACTCCTCAGTACGAGTTCCAACAATGTGAGCAACATAGCACAGGACACGGCCCGGAGGTCATATTTTATTAATTAATTTAAGGGTACACGTGAGATCTTAAATTATTAAGGTTCAACTCTTCTACTTTTTCGAAAAGAAATGTGTCCTTGAAGATTTCCCCCCCCCTTGGCACTATAGCCCCAGTAGGCCCAGTAGGCCTAGGCCTACCTTCATGAACTTCTCCGTTCACTTCGGTTTTTCTAGATCTTACACATTCGGTAGGACTCCTTGGGCGGGTGATCAGCTCGTCGCAAGGCCTCTACCTGTAGACAAACACAGGAAAACGCACACAAACATCCATACCCTGAGTGGGATTCGAACCCACGATCACGGTTTCCAAGCCTGCGAAGACAGTACATGCCTTAGACCGCACGGCTACCGTGCCCGGCCCTTGAAGCGTTACACTTTAATATATTTTCCGGTCAATAAATGATGTAATAGGGCTGGCAACTGTTACACAAGCCACTGCTGCAGTCAATGTATTGTTAATTACGCAGGCCATATCGTGACAACACGGGAATCCACTCACTCATCCACCGACGCTTCGTGTGATGAAGAGCGATGTAAGTGTAACACACGTCATTCAATTTATATAATTAACCTGAAAAAATATATTTACTTTGCCCCACAATGCACTTCCTGCACATACAGGTAGCGAGTGTCACAGAGAACTCTATCGGTATAAAACCTAAATCTGATACAAGTTTCGAGTTTTCATGACAGCGATCGATCAGGATGTTATCTTCTGGTTTGTGAGACCGTGTGGTTTTGTAGGCGAACACAGAGATCGGAGCGACAAGCTTCTTTACTCTCACGCCCAAGCCTACTTATCAAGAAAAAACTCCTTGGCCTGTTGTCCGCAAGCGAACTATACCGACCGAGTGACCGAAGCTTGTCTGTGAGGTTTTTTACATTCATTTTTTTATTGCTAGTGGGGTGGGACTAAGTCTCTTGTACTGCGACCACTTCTGGCCTATTGTACCAGTCCCAGATGATAGGTGAGGGTGATTGTGGAGCAATTGGTGGAATGAAGATTGGCAGGGGAAACCGAAGTACTCGGAGAAAACCTGCCCCAGCGCCACTTTGTCCTCCACAAACCCCACTTGACCAGACCCGGGATCGAACCCGGGCCGCCGCAGTGTGAAGCCAGCTACTAACCGCTTGAGCTATGGCGCGGAACTTTCGGTGAGGTTAGTGCGAACTTTTGCGGACAGAGGGTGTCGTGTGGTCAGCGCAACGTTTCCACACGGTCGTTAATCTAGGTTTTCTATGCCGGCCTATTTATCAAGACAGTATTATTATAGTGACTGTCTCAGTTCAGTAACCACCGGTGACACTTAAGTCACACGAACTACATTAAAATAAAAGTACCATTTCAAAATATTGGTCGAAACATATAGATGAGATTTTTTCATATGCCTAAATTTCGAGATGTTTAGGTATTAGTCGTAGTGTACTCTTAGCTAAGGAACTATAACCAACTACAGTATCAAAAGACAGTAACTTGTGAAAGCTGACATGTTTCAGTTACAGAAACCTGCCAAGAAGCAGTTTCTCTTTCGTTAAAATATCCATGTTACTAGAATTCTACGCAGGAAACATATAATTATGGTCAGAAAGAGATTTTTTCTTCTCTAAGTTTGGGTCTCTATTGAACCTTAGTGTCATGGAAGGTGGGATAATTTTGTTTAAATGTGTCCAACATTTCAGCTGTTTCAGTCAAGATAAGTCTGTCGGTTTCTAAGATGTCTACGGATTTTTCAGTCTCCTTACAAGCGACAGAATATCTATTAACCCTTCATGATATTTCCCTCGTTTCTGGTATCCTAACAGAGACGTACTGACCAAAGTTGCTTCAAATTGCCTTGTTTTCGGATGTAATAAGAGCGTATTATTTTGTACTCTAGTTGAGGAAAATTACAATGCGGAAATGTATACTTGGGTCAGAAGGTCCTGTGTTGGAAACCAGATGCTGAAGCTGTGGAGGATAGGGATCCTATATATCTATCTGTCTGCCTGTCTGCCTGTCTGTCTGTCTGTCTGTGTCTATCTATCTATCTATCTATCTATCTATCTATCTATCTATCTATCTATCTATCTATCTATCTATCTATCTATCTATCTATCTATCTATTCCCGTTGCTCCTACATGGAGCATAAGGTATCTGTGAAACGCTTGTTTCACTTCAGTCTCTTGATCTCAGAGGGAGGGTAGGACACTTTGGAAGGGGGATCAGACCGACTCAAGGCCGCTACCTACACAGAACAACAAAAACACAGAATAAACTCAGATAAATATCCATGCCTTAAGTGGGATTCGAATCCACGACCACAGTGTTCGTGTGGACGAAGACATTTCATGCCTTAGACAGTGCGGCCACTCTGAGCAGTAAGAATGAGATATATGCTCGTAGTACAAACCCCACACTTACATTTTCATACTAGATAAACTCCTGGGGAAAAGAAATGAAGGCTGCTTTCCTTTAATGATGGCTCTCTGACTTAGAAGCTAGTCATCGTCAGTACATGTTAATAAATAAGCCCACGGTAACACTTTGTATTACTTCATCCTTGTAGAAAAAGACAAAAAGGCAAAATTACTTCTGCTTGTGAAGCTTCCCTATTTAACTTCATGGTGTGATGTATAAGCAGAGGAGGAACTTAAAATTTGCTTAGATTTTGTTTTCGAAAGAATTCACCATACTGAAAGATATACCGACATTGAATTTACACAGTGGGTGAAGGAAGTAAGACAAATCGAAATATCGTCTTAAACAAGCGGTGCATTCTTCCGCGGAAAAGGAGAGATTCTCTTGCAGACATGTTCACAGCTTCCCACTAATTCACTTATCCCTTGACTGATTAGAAATAGCAAAGAAAACACATTCTAAGTGACTCAAAATTTGGTCTGATAGTGAAGTGACTTTCAAAGCACTCTGTAACACAGTGAGGGGAGTACACGCATCTATGTTTGAACAAGTAGCAGCGTCGGGACGCCACGCCTTGGTCAGGGGGCGTGTCCCGGCGCCAATTATTACCTCTCTGACAAATGGAACACTCACAATGCCTAATCATACACTGATTTATACTTCGGTAGGTTTTAATAACGAGGTATTCTTTCACTTAGGATGAGACATGAAATATTTCATCTGTGATCGTGTAAGAACAGAAAGTGAAAAGGAAATATAACTAAACAATTCTTTAGAGCGCGGTCACGGTAGCCGAGCGGTCTAAGGCGTGCACTGTCTTCGCTCGCTCGGAAGCCGGGATCGTGGTTTCGAATCCCACTCAGGGCATGGATGTTTGTGTGCGTTTTTCTCTGTTTGTGTACAGGTAGAGGCCTTGCGACCAGCCGATCACCCGCCCAAGGAGTCCTACCGTATGTCTAAGATCTAGAAAAACCGAAGTGAATGGTTCATGGAGGTAGGCCTAAGCCCACTGGGGCTCTAGTGCCAAGGAAAAAAATCTCTAGAGCGAGAGAAAGTCTGCGGATATCGGATGGATAGACATTACAGGTAACAGATAACCCAGTATCTACAATCTTTATTGATTCAGTAAAATTAATGCTTTTTTCGATGGAATCATCTGGCCAGATATTACAAATATCGTTTCACGGATTTGTTTAAATCTTCAGAGGAATCCAAGTTCCTTAAACAGACTACAACCTCTCCATCCTCAGTTCACAGCTCAGAACAATGTTCCTACTCATTAACACTTCCGTAAGCCTGGCATCAAAATTACGTAACTTGGAGCTATTCAAACCAAATGACCGTCAGCCACACGTGTGGTTGCTTGCAGCTACGTCCACAATCATCGATACATCTTCAGTGATAATGTCGTTGGTCATCCCTGAAAAAGTTGTTTCAATGAAAGTTAATTACCGACGCGGAGACCAGAAGCGATCGATATGCAAGTCTAACAAAAAGAAACGCCTTGGTTTTAGTCCACAAGCGAACTATACCGACCGAGCGACCGCCGCTTGTCAGCGAAGTTAGTGCCAACTTTAGCGGATAGAGGGTGTCGCGTGGTTAGCGCAACGAATCCCCACGGCCGTTAATATCGGTTTTTTAGATGGGAGATATGCAAGTCTTAGTCTCCATATATCACTTAGGTTAGTTGAGGCCGGTCACGGTAGCCGAGCGGTCTAAGGCATGCACTGTCTTCGCTAGCTCTGAAGCCGGGATCGTGGGTTCGAATCCCACACAAGGGGTGGATATTCGGTGTGTGTATTCGTTTATTCTGTGTGTATGTTGTCTTGTGTTTAGGCAAAGGCCTTGCGACGAGCTGATCACCCGTCCAAGGAGTCCTGCCGTCTGTAAAATGATCATGAAACTGGGAAATCAGCCCTGTGACCCAAAGTGAGAGCGAGAGGAGAGAGAAAGGTTAGTTGTGGAGAACACCTAATTATAGTGTCTGCTTGCTTCTGCAAATCTCGAAACCTTTAAAGAAAACTGACGTATCTTCCTTCCGAAAGCCGTGATCAGTTGCTCGGATTGACGCTACTGCCTCAGTGACATAAGGAAATATTAAGGATTGGGAGTTGCATAGCATCAGAAAAATGCGGCCCCTCACCCCTGCACTAGGAATGTCAAAGTCCGACAGGCGTCTCTTTCATCTTTTATAGAGTAAGGTCCAAAGGGAAATCACAAAACAGGAACAAGTTCTAAGATATAAGCAACTCGCATACGCCTATGTCCAATATAACCAGCTGGGGACCCAGAGAATAAACTGTATGCTACATGTTAATGTAATATTATATTAATTAAATGAAATGTATAACTTATATATTTGTAATTAACACTTGCCGGTCACGGTAGCCGAGCGGTCTAAGGCATACACTGTCTTCGCTCGCTCAGAAGCCGGGATCGTGGGTTCGAATCCCACTCAGGACATGGATGTTTGTGTGTTTTTCTGTGTTTGTCTACAGGTAGAGGCCTTGCGACGAGCTGATCACTCGCCCAAGGAGTCCTACCGAATGTGTAAGCTCTAGTAAACTGAAGTGAAACGGAGAGTTTCATGGAGGTAGGCCTAGGCCCAAATTGGGGCTGTAGCGCCACAGAAAGAAAAAAAAATTAAGACTTACACCTTATAGTCGTCACACTTAAATCTTTCAATAATTAAAATTTGTATCTCTTAAATACCTATCGTTAATTTTCCAGTTGGGTCCTGGGTTCGACTCAGCCTCTAACATAAATGAGTACCAGGAATATTCTTGGGGAACATTACCTCCATCTGTAAGCCGATTGTCTAGATAATGTGGGAACCTCAACATCTCACAAACCTATGGGTCTCCACGGCCTGTTACAGGGATGGTTTACTTCTTTTTTACTTTACTTTACAGGATTTAATAATATTGTATTTTAGCATTCTGTTGCCCTGCGTATGTACTTGAATACTGTTCTGATTCTTATCTGTCCTTGTGCAACTCAATGAAAATCCGCTAGATTTCAGTGTTTCTTCTTCTTTATTTATTTCACAACATGATTCAGCCTAACTGGCCATCATCAGGTGTACAAGATTTGTTTAGGGAGTCAGCTCTGCTTTCCTTTTTATTTATTAGTCGCTTCTAGATATTACATTCAGGTTATGTTATACCATACCTTTGTGTCTAAGCATGTGTTTTGTTTGTGTTAGTGGGATAAGTTGCTTTCATTTCCTCTGGTGTTGTGTTTGCGTGTTTCTCGTCAGAGCAGATAAAACACCAGAGGAAATGGAAGCAACACAAAGTCATGGAGTAACATAACCTCAATGAAACATCTCGAAGGAAAGCAGATCAGACTTCCTAAACGCATCTGTACCCCTGATGATGGTCAGTTAGGCCGAAAAATGTGAAATAAAGCAGAAACCCAGCAGATGCTGATCGAGTTGCGCAGAAACAGAAGACTATTCAAATGCACCAGATTATAGAACTGATTCCTTATTCTTTTAATATCATATTAACTTACTCGTGACACGTAGCTTAGTCAGTATAGTAACAATGCTACGGACAAGGAAACTGGGGAAATACAATTCGATTCCCAGCAGGGTACAGAATTTTTCATTTTATCTCCGCGTTCAGGCCGGCTTTCGGCCCTACCAGTGGATACCGGGTGCTCTCTCCTTGGCAGGAAATCGGCCTGGGCGTGAAGCTGACAGCTCACTCCTAACTACAGCCTTGGGTTCGCATCTTACTTAGGGCATATATGTCGCGTTTTTTCTTTCTATTTTTGTTATTCTGTGTAGACAAGATACCTTGCAACGAGCCGAACATGCATCTTAGGTAAACAAATGCAAAGCTAACCCGGTAACACGCCATGAGGACCCATAGGTATGTGAGACGTCGAGGCTCCCACATTTTCTCTAGACAATCACATCATAAATGGCTGTGAGGTTGTCAGCCTTACGCGCCGGTCGCCCTTTACCCTCCAGGAAGAATCCTGGTACTCATTTCTGTTAGAGATTGAGTCGACCCTAGGGTCATTGTGCAGCTGGAAATATTAGGTCAATCGAAAAAAAAAACCACCTCATCGGGACTCGAACCCGCAACCTTCCGGCTTGTAGCATAGAGCCTCAACCAACTGCGCTACTGCGTGCTCCCCTCCTCCGTTGTACGAGCCCTACCAAACGTCTGAAAGAAGATTATTTTAATAAATTATTTGTAAATTGTAATGGGCCAGACGACCTTATTCATAAATTTGAAGAAGATGAAGAAGAAATCCTAACTGATCACACTCTCCGATATTACTTACTGCTTACTCTGCAATTGTAACTGTCACTATATCGCATTCTTAAGTGAGGAATAACCAAGGCCGGGCTCCACTCTGTCGCTGCAAGCTCTGTTAACAGTTGCAGTTACGCCTTACTTTGGAGCACATACGGTTATGCTTCATAGCACACACTTCCACAACTTAACAATAGTCTTCAAGCAAAAGAAATTTTGATTATTCCTTAAATAATTCAAATAGCCCTAAAATAGAGAAAAAGCCACAACGGTCAAGTAATTATGTCATGAATTGGTATTACAAGAGGCACGAGACAGGATATTTTATAGCACAGCTAAATTTTGAGAAGGGAAAGAAATTACGTGAAAAGTCACGAAGATTGTTTTTGCGCGTATCAAGAAGAACTGAACTCGTTTCTTGGAGCACAAAAATTTGATGAATCTTCAGGAAAAGTAGCTTTATCAATTGGAAAAAACAATATTTTAACGGAATAAGATGAAGGAAATTATGCAGTTAGTTCTATGTTACTGCATGTCGGATGGTTTAAATTTCTGATATTCGATTGTTAATAGAAACACGATTTTATAAGTTTTGGGGTCTCATGGCCTGTGAGGTAACCTCCAATTTTAAGCTAAAAGAAATAAGAAAACATAATGTAGTTTGTCTTAAATCCTGTTCTATAAAAACGTAGTTTGAAGTAAAGAAAATCGTATCTTTAAATGTTAATTATAATTGGCTCATTACACCTGCAATACTGTGGTCTGTATCCATTGTCTGAAGTAGGCCTAGGTTATTCACGACGTTTCACGGGTCAAGTCACAGCGGAATTAGACCAGAGAATTTCCAAGCAACCGCTGGTCAATTTGTTACGAGCATTACCAACACCATCAATGACTGATGTTCTCTTTGAAGCTGTATTTCAAGGTAAATAAGAAGAGAAACAAAGCTAAATGCTAATATCCCCACCGTATGGACTCTGAGCCGTGATTGGCGGATGTAAACAAACAACGGGGAACCCCACACACCTAGCACCGGTGGCGGGAAGCGCCCGTCCGGGAAAATAAACTCGTGCTGTAACATGGGATGTCGGACTTGAAAGGCCCGACTTATAACGAAAAATTGTCAGTTGATAATAGAAACAAACATAGGACCTACTGCTGTGGGATTAATATATTCTTCCGGCTTTTGCTTTCACGAATGAAAAACTCTGAAAGACCTCACGAAGAAAAAAAATATGAGATTTGTATCAGAGCGGTGCCTGGTTCGAGACTAATGTTTTCTCCGGTCTCTACAGGCGATTACCAAGAACCTTGAATTCCAAACTATTTTCAACAAAACCATCTCTGTGTTCTAGTGGTCAGAGTTCCTATTTACAGATCCAGATGTTGGGGTCCGATTCCCGGCGCTGTCAGATTTTCTGATAAGAAGTGGGTCTGGAATGGGATCCACTCAGCCTCGTGAGGATAATTGAGTAGCCATTTCAAGGAAAAGCTTAAATTAACGGCCGTGGGGCTTCGTTGCACTGACCACGCGACATCCTCTATCTGCTAAAGTTAGTACTAACTTCGCCGACAAGCGGCGGCCTGTCGATCGATATAGTTCGCTTAAGGACTAAAGCCACGGAGTTTTTTATTCGCTATAATTTTCCCAAATCGCTATTAGTAAACAAGTTTAAATACTTTGGACATGAATAACAACAGATCTCTATGAGGACATATTAAGCTCTACCTGCATAACATGGAAAATAATATTGCAAAATTATGAAGTAATTATCCCTTGATACACCAAGGAATTACTCCGTCCATACTAGTTTATCTCTTTCAATTAACTGTCCTTTAAAGTTGAGATGAAATATTATAAAAGTAGCTATTTTATTATGAAGAAATAATTCTCTTTTTTATTCCTATATTTTCCTTACGAAATCACACACACGGACATAAAAATAACCTTTCTGATAAGAACATTCCATCTACAAACATACAAAAATAATCAATCAAAACCGGAAATAGATAAAATGCACTTAATACGCACTATGGTTCGTTGTTGCACTCAACGAAACCAGACTAATGGCCTTTAAAAGCATAATCATAGAACTTCTTAGAGGCCGCAAATAATTGAGAGGCACGGGGAAGAGGAAGATGGCGCATACATTTTAATTGACAGAAGACAAGTTCTGGAGCACTGCGCAAATAGCAGTAATCTTATTTGTTAAGCATTCGGGCGCCGGAAGTAACAATACATCCCCTCAAACATGGCGACAGTGCGCTGACAAGGCAACTCTGGTCTCCGCCTACGAACTGCACTACCATTCTCTGCCATGGCTGCAGCTGACGCAGGGTTAGTACGCGCGTAGTGATGAGTACTGAGGGGCACTGTATGGTTCCGAAGAAATACATTTTACACGGTAAAGCTGTTTTAGTGCCCAAGATATGAAGGCGTGCAGGAATAAAGGGGACAGGAGCAAAAGTATTTTCATTTTTATTTTCATCCTCACATTTCGCTCTCCGGAAAAGTTATCTTTAAGATAAAAAGGTGTTATCTCCAAGCTAAATTAAGCACAACGCCCGGAACATGTACGGGGGAATTGAGGTATAGCATTAAGTTTTTAACCTCGACATTAGAGATATATGTGTGGTCCCGGCTACTTCTGAGGAAAGAAAATGAGTCATCCTGGGAGGGGTAATAATGAGTAAAATTCTTACAGTTGCCAGGAATCGAACTCCAGTTTCCTAGTCCGTAGCCTATAATGAAGCCGCGATTTACTGTATCTGGACATGTTCGCATGTGATAGCCTCAGTTCGGGAAGAAGAATGTAGCACTGCAGCCAGATCTTCATTTCAAATCGAAATGACTAAAAATCCAGTCAGAATTTCCAGCCATCAGATTAGAGGGTTCCATTTGGCAAGGCGCTTGATCAGTTAGTGACTATCGGCCATTGCATTTTCGATGTGGACTGTGTTAGCGTGATTATCCGCCAACTCTTTTTCAGAAAGACAGCGCAGAAGGTTGACGTGAAGGATAATTGAATCGCGGTATGATTGTAGTTACTGTACGTTCCACAATATCCTGACCCATAAAGGACACAGATAACAAGTCTACAGGAAGCCGTATGCCCTTCAGTGTCGTTCTGGAAGTGCCGGCGAACAGAAAAATTCCTCAATCATAAAAGCAGAACAAATTTCACCCAATATTTCCGGGAAAAAATGTATTCTAGCTGCGATCATAGTGACAAAAATCAAACTCCGTTGTTTTAGTCCGAAAGCGAACTATACCGACCGAGCGACCGCCGCTTTTCAGTGAAGTTAGTACCAACTTTAGCAGACAGAGGGTGTCGCGTGATCAGCGCAACGAATCCCCGCAGGCAATTAATCTCGGTTTTCTAGACCGGAGCCGCTATTTCCTTGAAATAGCTCCTCAATTATCCTCACGAGGCTGAGTGGACACCGTTCCTGACCCACTACTTCTCAGAAAATCTGGTAGTGTTGGGAATCGAACCCGGACCTCTGGATCTGTTGCCAAGAACTCTTACCACTAGACCACAGAGGCAGTCCTAGTGATACGGAAAATAAATCAATCGCCATTGCGCCATCCATTTTCCTAAATCACCATTATCAGCTATTACAGGTATCTAGTCACTGTGCATCGTAAAACAACATATCTACTGCACTCAAATCCCACTGTATTCCTAGCTTGACTCGGTAGGAGGTTGAAAAATGGCAGACAAGCAAAGCAAGCTTTTTGTAGTCTCAGGATAGCTTAGTAAGGGATGATACCCCCAAAGGGTGTGGGGAGATAAGTTCCAGATACAAGCTTAAAAACCTGTATTGTAAAGGGAGGAAGACGCGAGGGGTGAAATGGTCCCAAATCCGCTTCGGTAAATAGTATCCCCTCTTCAACACTGGAAGGACGGTTTTGGGGTATGGGGCTGGAGGTAAAGAACCACTTAGATTTCTACTGTGTTATACAGAGAATAGTTTAAAAGCAACCACCATTACCGAGCCGACACCAAAACATAGGCACAAGGAAGCAGTGACTAACCCAACAAATGTACAAGTTAAGAGCAGCTGAAATGAATCCAGCAGTAAAATATATAGACTAGACAAAACTTTTCGTGACAATAACATTCAAAGGCAGAAAACGGATATCATACACCAAGACTGAGGCAATATCTTGTCCTAGAAAATAGGTAATTCTGCCATATCTGGTTAAAACAATGCCTTAACTGGTATTCAAATTAATTAAATCATTTAATATAGTTCAAGAAAAATTACTAATATAAAGATAAGTAACTCCATGGAGCTGAGACCTTCTTCAGAAGCCCTCAGTAACTCAGTTTGTTTAGAATATCAAAATAAATTATGGAACCCGAAGGTTTATTTCCATGTTGACAAGAGCTCTAAACTTGACCAGATCCCGAGTCAGATAATCCAGTCCATACCTCCCCATACCCTCTCTCTAAAATCCACTTTAATATTATCCTCCCACCTACGATAGACTGCTCCTAGTGGTTTCGTTCTGTCTATCCCTTTAAAATTCTGCATACATTCCATTTCTCCCTCATGCGTGCTATATGCCCTGCCCTACTCAAACTCGCTGACTTTATCATTCTAATTTTATTTGGTTAAGGATGCAGGTTACGAAGGGCCTTCATTATGCAGTTTTCTTCACCCTCTTGTCACTTCGTCTCTCTTCAGCTAATTCAGCCCCTGGGAGAGAATAGCAAGGAAATTAAAATGGCAGACTCGAAGAAGTGACAACAGGTTAAATTCGGGAAATGTTTCGTACGACTCATTGATGAATCTCTTCTCTTCCCACACCCTGTCCAAATAAGCAAAGCTCGAGAGACATAAAACTGTAGTTCATTGTACTTTTGCACGGTTTCCCACAGGAAGAACAGGCTGCTAAGGAGAATATCAGGCCCGGAAAGAGAAGACATAACAGCAAGCTGCAAAATATTGCGTATTTTTAGGCTTAATATGTATCAAATAACAACAGGGCGATAAAGTCAATGAGATGAAGGGGGAGGGGGGAACTGAATAATGCCTACTGAAATTTTACTCAGAAAAGTATGGAGGGAAGGAACACAGGAAAGACTTAGGCATAGACGAAAGAATAATATTAAAATGGATATTAAACAGCTCAGTCGGAAGGGTGTATTGAATTAATTTGGTTCATAATATTAATTAATATCCTAATAATAATAATAACTAATATTAATTAATTTGTAAGTTTCTTGCTAATAGTTCTACGACAGCGGCAGTAACAAGGATCTTGACAATGGAGAAGAAGAAGAAGAAGAAGAAGAAAATAAAAAGCAATATATGAAGCTTTATATACATAGATTCATTTCAAAATACAGCGAGAAAATACGAAATTATTTTAAATCAATTTCCACCCGCTAATAATTTGTTTTTTCCTTGGCACTACAGCCCCAGTGTGCCTAGGCCTACCTCCATGAACTCCGTTCACTTCGGTTTTATTAGATCTTACATATTCGGTAGGACTCCTTGGGCGAGTGATCAGCTCGTCGCAAGGCCTCTACCTGTACACAAACACAGAAAAACGCACACGAACATCCATGCCCTGAGTGGGATTCGAACCCACGATCCCGGCTTCCGAGAGAGCGAAGACAGTGCATACCTTAGACCGCTCGGCTACCGTGACCAGCCGCTAATAATTTAGTTTCATTTAAAGTTGACCTGCTCGATTACGTGACTTAATGACATGCGATACCTTAATGATGGTAATTAACATAACCCCAAAGGTGATGGATTGACAAAGACAAATTTATTGCGGATTCCGAAATTGAGACCTGGACCTTCCGGGAATGGGAAAGCCGTAGATAAGCCCGTCGTTCTGCGGCGGTAACAGAAGATTGATGTTAGACGTCTTTGTATTCTCCTGCTTTAGCTCCCACTTTGTCCTCTTTCACTACATTCTGCCCTCCTCTTCATGAGTTTCGGTTTGTCCAAGCGGAAAATGAAAGGCGGTGCCGCGGTGTCGGGTTTTGCTCCTGCCAAACGCCGCCGACGCTCCGCTGGACATCTCGCTTAATGCTCTTCGTGTTGGTCCCTCTTCTCCCTCCGCAGTATTGGTTTAACCTGCTTTTGTACTGTCTTTATGCTAACTGGAAGGCAAGGCGATAAAAAGAATGTAATAAGAGGAAGAAGGCGCAACTTACGAGAGAGGAATAGAGAGGAGAGATTATTTCGGAAGTTCCCTAGATCGAATTCCAGCCATATCCCTTTTTAGCATACTTTCCTTATTTTTAAAGAGCGAAAGTAAGCGTATGAGATCACCATACTGTCAGTGTATCCTCCCATGCTATCAAATTTTGAATGCCTGAAACGATCGTTATGAAACTTGATATGTTTCGGCACCTGAACCTATCTCAACAATATACATCATAAATCCCTCCTATTAGTCCGTGTGTCTGAAGGTGAATCTCCATATCGTTGCTAGGCAACGGCTCAGTATAAACGTTACCATGGTAACGAATACACACGCAACAATAGAGGAATTTTTAGGCAAGACTTTCTTCCTAGAATTTCTTGTTTAAAAAAGTAGATTCCTCAGGGAATAAACTGGGATAGGGTCTAAACACAAGTTATTAGGACTGTCTCAAGATATACGAGTATTATAAGGACTATTCGCTTTTTACGTGTTTCACAAGTCTTAACAAAAGCATAACATGTCTGAAAAAATATATTGCCTTTTCTTCACGGGAAATGTCAAGTGATAGTTTTTGCCGCAAGCTCATTTGAGCTGTGACATTTCGGCTCAGTAAATCACTCATAATGTTGAAATTACGCAGGAAATGGCTCAGTGATACAGGAGAAGATGGCTATCAGCAGATTTTTGGAAATACTTTCAGTCTCCTTGTTCCTTTCCAGGCCAAATATTATCCGCAGAGGCGTTCAATGAACAGCTCTGCATGTCTGTCTTGCACTCATCATAGTTAATTTGGTGACCACAAGCGGTTAGTCGCTGGCTTCCCACCGCGGCAGCCCGGGTTCGATCCCGGGTCTAGTCAACTGGGATTTGTGGTTGAAAAAGGGGCGCTGGGGCAGGTTTTCTCCTAGTATGATAAATGATATAACCTCCGTCTCAAGTGCAAACAATATATTCTTGCTCCCTACACTACATGTTTCGGCCTCAGACGGCCATCATCAGGTGTATAACACTCACGTCGCTGTCACACTGCACCCAGTTCAAAATTTAACATCTAAAACACTCTCCCTGTCATTATCAACTTCTACTTCGTTGATAGCTGTCCACCCGTAGATTACTTCACACACGTTAATTTTGTGTTTGTTGTAATAGCACCATAATAAAATCTTTAGTTCTAATTTTAAACTTTTAAATTCTTGTCCAAATTTTAAAATTTTAAAATTGTTAGGGTTATTCGCCCTGTGTTTGAAGTGCTGCAGCGGCTAGTTCTTGTTTCCACACTGTATAGGTGTTATCCTGTGTGGTCTTTCTGTGTGCGTGCCGCTGCTATTCTTTACTACGTGTGCTCTACAGACATAGGGTGAGTAACTCGAACAATTTTAAATTTTAAAATTTAGAGAAAAATTTTAAATGATTTTAAAATTAGAACTAAAGATTTTATTATGGTGCTATTACAATAAACTCAAAATTAACGTGTGTGAAGTAATCTACGGGTGGACAGCTATCAACGAAGTAGAAGTTGATAATGACAGGGAGAGTGTTTTAGATGTTAAATTTTGAACTGGGTGCAGTGTGACAGCGACGTGAGTGTTATACACCTGATGATGGCCGTCTGAGGCCGAAACATGTAGTGTAGGGAGCAAGATCAAAGACACAAGAATATATTGTTTGCACTTGAGACGGAGGTTATATCATTTATCGTATGGAGTGCAACAGGATGCTTAAATATAATATTTCTCCTAGTACTTCGGTTTCCCTTGCCAATCTTCATTCCACCAATTGCTCCACAATAACCCTCACCTATCATCTGGGCCAGAACTGGCCGCGGTACAAGGGACTTAGTCTTGCCCCACTAGCAACATAAAATAGTCTGGTGACAGAATTATGACGAATTTTCATCACACATTTTCTTCACTAATGAGCCTATAAAAATGTAACATCCATTGGTGACGTCGAAATCCGTTCAGTAATGCAGGTATTCAAAATAAATATTTTTGGAAAGATCTATATTTTGTAGATTCTAAATGGTTCTGACAATAGTGCATCGTACCCAGAATTACTGCGTTCTTGGTCTTCATCGTCCGGTGTTCTAGAAACCAGAAAACACAACGGTTCAGAAACTGCATCTGTTTCCGTTATCAGCTGAAGGGGGGGGGGAGGCATCTACTCAGTTGGGTCAATGGATCCAGTGACTGAGGTTACCTCTTTCTAGGGGATTCTAAGGGATTCGGGTGATGATATGGTGATGTACGGATACGTAAGCTATGGTGAAAATTGATGTTGAGAACAGAAGATGAAAATTCCATACGCCTGGTCGGATTCGAAACTGCAATCATGCCTCACTCACTCATGGAGCTGAGCCCTTCTTGAGAAGCCGCCAATTCTGCAGCTACTCAAGAATTTCCCAGCATTTTATGGAACCCGAAGGTTCATTATTGTGTTCACAAGAGCCTCCACTGGTTCCTATCCTTAGCCAGATCGATCGAGCCCATACCATCCCATTCTAAGATCTATTTTATTATTGTGCACCCACCTACGCCCTGGCCTTCCCAATGGTCTCTTTCCATCTGGTTTTTCCACCAATATCCTATATTCATTCCTCTTCTCCCCCATTCGTGCTACATGCTCTGCCCATCTCATCTTCCTTGACAGATCCGAGGCTTCTTGGACAATTTCATAAGAAGCTTATTTTTTTACGGTGATTAGTTGTTAGCCCCATGTCGAACCCACAAGCTGGAGGACCACCCTTTGTCGGCTGTCCGTGACTGCTTATTCAATATATTCGTAGCTTCTCTCCATACTTGCAGGACCTGTCCTCCATTCTCAACCTAATGACGCGCCATACCGTGGTGACAAGGGACCCATAATCATGCTGTCCAAAACCGAAATCTCTACATTTGGCCGACCATGCTGATTGCACTCATTGACACACAAACTGGGGTCAGGATTCGAGAAAGGAAGGTCCATCCATCCAGGCCATAATACATGAGGGACAGTACCATTAACTACAACAGCAAGCCGACGAGCAGTAAAATAAACAATATCTGTCGCGCTATAGGACGAAACGGAAATCAATAGTCGGACAGGAAGCTGCTTGAAGATACAACTGCCTATCCATCAGCGTGTTGGCTAACTAACCGTCTGTTTGGAAGTCTTATGGATTGTGTGCAGAAGTCATTAAGGTAGAATAGGTCGGCATGGGAGTATGGAAACGTGTGTCAATATCGTCCTTACTGTCAATATGTATCCAGCCAAACATTTTCCCAAAAGTGTAGAATTACAAGTACCTCACCCTCTGAACGACTTGCCGTTCTGCCTCTGTTGAAGCAGGCCTAGACTTTGGCACTCAGCGCAGCTCCCGTGAGGCGGGAGCCACAAGGCTCACAGCAGTCCAGCTGTTTGCTGAGGACTATCCAACCAATTCACGCTTTCGTGTTTTCTTGGTTGGAGCTTAATGGGTGGTTTCGGCTTTAGGAACTAGGCCACGTCGAATTCTTAGGAGTTTTCACCGTTTCGGCAGACATTGCATTTGGTATCTTCAGGATTAATTAATTTGTGAGATGTTTTGACAATATTTATCTATTTCTCACTCTATGGAGCTTATTGGAAGTAAGCCATGTTTGGATAAACAGACAGAGAGCACTAGTCCCTAATGGTTAGCATTTAGCTCCTTTGTCTGCCAGTCTGCTTGTAAGTGAACCTAACAAAATTAGTCACTGTCGTCAACTGTCGCAATCTTCCCGAAAAAACGATCTTCAGATAAGCTTCTTGAATCTTGTGTGTATATGCCGGTATAAATTTTTATTTCGGTACCGAGGTCGGTATAGTTAGCTTGCGGACTCAAACCACGGAGTTTCTTTCTACCGGATGATACAGTGACCGATCACAGTGGCCGAGCGGTCTGAGGCATGAACTGTTTTCGCTCGCTCGAAAGCTGAGATCGTGGATTCGACTCCCACTGAAGTCATGGATGTTTATCTGCGTTTATTCTGTGTTTGTGTTAAGTAGCGGTCTTGCGACGTGTAGATCCCTCATCAAAGGAGTCCTAACTACTGTGTATAGGATTAATAAACTGAACGAGTGGCCAAGGTACACCAAAAGGGCTGAAGAGCTATATATAGATAGATAGACGGATGGATGACTGAACGGATGGGCGAAGGGAATGACGGGACAGACAGACAGACAGGATGTTAAGAATGGATTATGCTAAAACACAACTGAAAGTAAAAGACAATTCGAGTTGGGCCTACAGTTGCAGGGTAATTTTTTCACTTTTGCGCATTTAATTGTAGCACAAGACTGTACGAGTCGTTTGAATATCAAAAGCTCATCACGTGTGCGACTACACCATCACACGGAGGAAACAGGACTTAGAGATGCGTTACAGTTTCTGAGCCCGTTCACTGTAAACACAAATGAATCCGGTGTAGGTGTGATACAATTCATTTTAATTTGTTGTACATCTATCATTCTGGTTTCTTTGAAACAACCATTTGGAAACTGATCCCTTTCTGTTTTGAGAATAGAGAAACATCGGCTGTGTCCGGTGACTGAAATGATTTGCCTCTGACCCTTCTGCTTAAGTTCTCCATATTCAGACTTGACTGTTAAGAGAAACAGATCTAGTTTCCGAAACGTTTTATCTTATGTAAATATAAGATAATCGATATTATCCGAAAATGAAAACATACTATTAAAATCGATTCACAGTTAATCAATCATTTATCCAAGATTCAGTTTCATGTTATCTTCACACGTAAGCGTCCTCTTGTTTACTACAATCTTTTTCACAAAATGGCTGCAGGGTCAGACACGTTATCTGTTCATCATAAGATAATATTTAATATTTTTGTACAAACATAACACGTTTAAATGCATTAATATTAGAAAACTTGTCACAACATCAAAATATTTCTTAAGATTACGCTTTTCTGGGATATGACGCCGTGTAATTTGGCAGGTAATTACAGAATCACATGACGTCATCTCCCAGGAGGTGACGCCTTACTACTCAGCACTGTGAGAATCCCAGCGCTGTGAAACAGTTGCAACGCGTAGGCCAATATAAAATATTAAGTGCTTGCGTAAGCATTGAATATTGATGAATCAACTGATATATATTTACGTAAATCACCGATGATGATGATTATGATAAATTTAATTCAATTTTATTTTTTAATTAACTAGCTGTGCCAAGAGCCAGTGGCCAATTGCAGAGTCAGCACCAATACGAACAACACACAACAGGAAAAGAAACAAACAAAAATAAAGTAATAATCGATCAAATAAAGTAGTTCATTTTTAAACCCGAGTTTCTAAAGATATCCGTAAATGTACAGACTGCATTAGCAGCGGAAACACATCGAGCTGAAGGGCAGTAGCTGGAGGGGCAACTGAACATAGTAAAGTTACGTATGCTCCGAGTAGGAACATGATTGCCGGCCGTTTCGGAATAATAATAATAATAATAATAATAATAATAATAAAGGCAAAAGGGTAAAGTTGTCCCTGTGCTTAACTAATTAAGTACTACGCTATGAAGGCATATATGTGAGTGCATGAATAGATCCACATTTTCTTGACCTCGCACTAGTTGTAGCTGAGTGGTCAGCTTCACGCCTCAGCCGCTTTACCCCCTGAGAGAGAGCCTCCGGTACCCTCTGTATAGGAGGCTGGGTGAACCCCAGAGAAGGTCTGTACGACGTTTAGAAGAGAAAATTCTTGACCCTACTGTGACTCGAACTCCGAACCCTCGATCGTCTAGCCAGAACCTAGTCGCTATCCCGGGTCCAATAATAATAATAAATTGCANAGGGGGGGGGGGGGGGAGTATGTAAGCGGCGGAATTGGAGGCTTCAATCCTGAGCGGAAATGCTTCCATTGTGGGCCCTGCTTGACCGCCTCTGTGGTCTAGTGGTCCGAATTCATGGCTACAGATCCAGAGGACTCGGGTTCAATTCCCGGCGCCACCAGATTTTCTGAGAAGTTGTGGGTCTGAAACGGGACCCACTCAGCCTCATGAGGATAACTGAGGAAATATTTCAAGGAAACAGCGACTGCGGTCTGGAAAATCGAGATTATCTGCCGTGGGGATCCGTTGCGTTGAACACGTGATACCCTCTATCAGCAAAAGTTAACACTAATTTCGGCTCGGTCGGTATAGTTCGCTTGCGGAATACAGACCATTCTCCGTGCAGAATAAAGACGCAAGCGTAATTCATCTGGCAGTAATTAACAGTAACTACATCATTGTATTGATTACACTGACACGCGGAGCGCAAAACGAATCAGCCCCCAGACGGCAATCACTGCACAACTCAGAAGTTTAAAAGTTTTATTTTTATGCTCAAGATGTTCGGTGAAGAGAATGCTTTCTCTATTGCTTCACTATTTTTTCGATATATCTTAGAATAATCATCGCAGTCTTGAAAAATTAATAGACCTAACATGATACAATCGAATGGCTGCTAAGGACGCCCAGACATTAAGAAGCACAAAGTTGTAACATTAATTGATACCGCGGCTAAAGGAAATAGTACTCCAACCGAAAGCATAGACACATAAGTTATGACCTCCAGTACAAACTTGGAAATTCAGTTTAAATAACGGTGATTCATTTGTAGAATTAATTCAATTTTCATTAACAAATAGTACCATCTGCTTATATAACACATGGGAGTATAATATACATACACTGAATTGTGCCCAAAATATGTTTCATGTGCAGAAATACATGCAGCAATTTATTTCATGATATGTGTAGAACTATCGTCGAATCGATGAACAAGAATTGTGCATGGATGATAAACAATGGAAAGAAGCTGATTATATATATTCATTGTCCAGGGCATTTACTTCAATTCAAGGAAAGATCTTGGTTGGATTTTAGAAAATTTTAAGATCTCCATATTCTTAATTTTCCATTAAGAACATCAACTTACGTGTGACATATTATGGAAACAGGTAAAAGTACTTCCACGCATTGTCACAACTAAATATTTAACAAAGGCATGTGACTTCCGTAAAGAACACAATTATCCTCTAAAATATATCCATGGATTCTCTTACACATGCAAAGAAACTCAATTACACAAGAACATGTACTCCGAAATAATATTACTGATTTATTGTTGAAAACATTGGACGTAACTCAGATACTTATTTGACACACTCCAATAAATAAATTGAGGAAAATTATCCAACTTTATAAAAGTATTCTCTCTAGTAAATGTACAACAAAATGTATTATGTATCAGTATTATTATCATCAAATATAATTTTAACTTTCTCAAATATATTTTCAGTCAACTTTCAACTAAACTCAATAATAATAACTTAGGAATATTTCCAGCAATTGAAGGGTTGACTGAAAGAATGTTGCATTTGACTTTCAAACATATAAAAAATCTAAATCCGGTAGGAAAATTTCAGCGCTCTGAAATAAGGATTTCAGATTCGAATCCACCTAAAATATTTGGAACAGGAAGAAAAATAATTTTAAATAGAGCACAATTATTTATGAAGGAAAAAATATACGCCCAAGGCACAGTTACTTGGGAAAATAAATATAGTAATCAAATTTTGTTCACTGGCCTTTCAAATCCACCCGATACTACTAAAGAAATATAATCGTAATTTAGGTTTTTATGAATTACAGTCCCGCCGTAGTCTCAGGGACCCTGCCCCTTTTCCTACAGCATAGCAAGTGCCAGCGCGGCCTAAAGAATGTAGCTGTCCTGCGAAATCATTTTACTCGTCATGCGCACCGCAGCAGAGTGCAGGCAGGAAGATCAAGGGACTGGAACATAACTCGCAGCAAGTGATACAACTAGCACCGTGACTGGCTAGCAAGTAACTATCGAGCGAGGCGAGTGGCGCTGAGCGCTGACATGAGAGATAAGCAAAAACCAGGCGGGACTGCAGAACCCTGTATCAGTCTAAGACGCCCTTCAATTCTTGAAACGTTAGTGCAATACAAACTGACCTCGCAGAATGGCCATATTTCTAATTAGATCTAGTAATAATGTATTGTGTTGATACAAACGTACAGTACTTACAAAGCCGTGCTTGTCCGAGATGTTGTTGGTAAGCTTTAGCTTGTGGAACGACACCACTTTCTGCATCCACTGTTCCCCCGTGGATGGGGAATCTGGGTGGATGTACATCCTTTTGGGCATTTCGGGGTCTGCTTTCCCAGCCACCATCCACCGACTGGACATACAAAACACCCAAAATGCTAATGGGTCAAGAGTCATACAGTCGCACAGCAGACCCTTAGCAACATTGACGTCGTTAAGCTACAAGAAATTGCAAAAATAAAAGATTTTTTTTTTTTGCGGTGAAGCGAAAATCAAATGAAACATGGCCGAACGAACCACCTCTCTTATACTGAAATACTTTTACTGTTCAAAGTACCAAATATCAGAGTTATTACAGAATGTAAACTGAACCAGGCAGGAAGTAGATTAGTGTGATGAAACGGCATTTCAGAAGCAAGTCTTATGGAATTATTTATGTAGGCCCATCTTTGTATGATGAGGAGGAGAAGGAACATTCCATTACTGAGCAAAATTATTATTTTGAGGTGTGGAAGTA
Organism: Cryptotermes secundus; assembly: GCF_002891405.2. NCBI lineage: Eukaryota > Metazoa > Arthropoda > Insecta > Blattodea > Kalotermitidae > Cryptotermes > Cryptotermes secundus. The sequence goes on along the minus strand of NW_019735468.1, from coordinate 2,141,881 downwards.
TAAAAAATATACATTGTAACGTTTGTGGACTGCACAAAATTACTTTCAGGTTAACAACAAATTGGCAAAAATGTTCCTAATTTGGAAAACTAAGGCTAATATAAAATAGATAACCACATTCTGGTTTATTTCCTTTAATGTTACGAATGCTGAAGAACCTAAATCATTCCAAAACTTAAACAGAATCTGCAAGGATTCATGCAATGAGCCATTACGAACTACGTCACCCTACTGGACAACAATTGTCTACGTCACTAGCACAAATAAATTTTTTAATTATGGTAAAATTTTTGTTATTGCGCAGAGACATATCTTTACTCGTAAAATGCATGACCAGAAAAAAAAAATAATATTCGTAATTCCCATCACGTATCTTCTATTCAACAGATATAATTCCAGAATAAATTTTATTATTTCAAAATGAAATCGGCGCTGTCTACTTCATTACACCAGCCAGCTCGAAGTGTGAACGTATATGCATGTTGTCCAGGTTACGGTGGCCAAGCTAGACCAGACAGACAAATATTCACACTGAAGATGGAGCGCATGCTGCTCACAGAGCTCGACTAACAAAAAGGCCCGACAAATTTATCTTTCCGATCCAAGTCATATATTTACAAGCTGCCATCTTTGTTTTTTCTATGTACAGGGGAAGAGTCTCCAATTGGTACACTTGTCTTTAGGCAACAGATGAATTTGTTTCACAATTGACGCGATAAAGAATTTGGAGCTCTGTAAGCTGATTGGTCGATCTGTGTACATAAACGACCAATAAGGTTAAAGAACTTTTTGAACGAGCTTACGTGCTGTGGTGGACAATTTTAAAACATCAAAATTCTGTCCATTTTTTTAAAACATACGTATTTTTCTTTTATCTGATAAATCATTACAAATTTCATATTTCAGAGGGAAAGTATTTTATGGTTTCAATTCTTTAACTTTTTTCTTTTCTGTTTTTGAGAATAATTTTTATTGCTTTTCTTTGTACCTGTTGTGGAATTTATATCTGCAGTCATCAGCTGCCACGATGTCCATAAGTAGGATGTATTTGGCCTTTTTATCAAGTCCTGTTACCCGAACTTTGTAGGCAGGGAACATGCGCCTGTGAAGAAATACAAACAGTGACTTTTATTTAGAGCAGTTGGTATACCTGTTGTGAAACTTGTATCTGTAGTCATCAGCTGCCACTATATCCAACAGCAGAATGTATTTCGCTTTCGAGTCCAAACCGCATACACGGAACTTCATTTGTGGGAACATTTGCCTGAAAAATAATTGAAAAACATGCAGAGGAAAAGAGATTATGGAACTTCATGTAGGTGAGTCGAACGTTTTCTTTTTTGTTTCACTACGAAACATTTCTTTCGTTCACATTTCTTGAGAAAACTTAGTTCAGAAGGATTCTAAAAAAATTAGTCTTATGTGCCTACATAAATTTTCTGAAAGTGATATCTGGTTACTACAGCTAACCTAACGAGCCATTATTTTAATCTATTTTTCTAACATGAAATGCACACAAAATTTGAGAATAAAAACGCGGAAAATTTAAGTAAAGAGGCGAATACTATTTAAATTAATCTGGGAGAAATGATGTGTGAAGCTGTGAACTCAATTAATCTAGTACAAAACTCGTCTTTGACGATCATGCATGTCAATGCAGTACAAATCTGGATTAATTTACACGAGCACAGAGTCCAGTGACGGTTTTCATGAATACGTTGATGAATCTTCGGGTTCCATAAACTAAGGGAATTTCTGGACCAGCTGAGTAAAAATAGACTTTTCAATATGAAATTGTATTTAGTGATGTACACTTCATCATTTGAAGTATGCCGTTTAAAAACAACTTCCTAATTCACTCCAATTTATGATCTATCGCCCACAACAAGTGGAAGATTTCTGTTAGTAAGGCAAGAAAGCATGTAGTCATTTCATTTCCCTTCCTGTGGGGAAGTTAAACTGTTGTAATCATGAAGCCGTATCATATATGCAATTGTATATTCTGTTATATTCTTGGAATATAAAGTAAGACTTCATTGGTACAAAGAATGTGTTGCAATTTGCTGTGTAAACGCCAGCACTACAGGACGAAGAGAGACGTGTGGACCTACACAATACTTGGCCACTTTATTTATATAAATGAAAGTGTATTACGAATCCTCGTTAATTACGTCTTTCACAGAGCTGTGGTAACGCAGTCAGTATAGCGGCGGGCTACTGGTTGAACGACCGAAGATTAGGAGTTTGAACCGCGGTGGGGTCAAGAATTTTCACTTCTCCATGTAGCCCAGACCGACTATGGGGTCCACCCAAGTTCCTATCCAATGCGTACCGGGGGCTCTTTCCCTAGGGGTAAAGCGACCGGGTAGTGAAACTGACCACTCACTTCTAATTGCTACCGAGGTCAATAAAACGTGGGTCTATACATCCATTACCCTATACGCCTATATGAACTAGTGCTTAATTAGTTAAGTACAGGGACAATTTTACCTTTCACATTTACAGGCAATATTCAAGATGCATTTGTAGTGCTAAAAGTTTGAAGAGTTTTATTTTATATTCTTGGACGTATTCATATTCAAGAATTGTCTGCTTATTTATAAGCACACTTAAGACAAATTAGGCTAACATATGAAACGTCTCAGTCCAGTGAGTGGACAGCATTGCTGCCTCTTGTGCGAGAAATTTCGACTTCGGATCCTGGCCCGCAGACCGACTATCATATTCTCGTGATTTCCCTCAGTCATTCAAGGCAAATGACGGAGTACTCCATTAAAATAGGCGAAGAACGCTTCTTGCAAATTCATTATTTTTTCTGTGTTTCGATATTAGAGGCGTATACTCTACTCTGCTCACAGCGTTATTCAATAAATCATACGTAAATAAATAAATAAATACAATGTTCACTTACGACTTAGTTGTAATGTAACATAAAAAACGCATTTGTCCTCTCCAGGTAATTCTCTACTTCGCCCCAATAAAAGTTCCTTTCGCGAACCTACAGAACACCCAGAAACAAGAAAAGACCACAGATCATATGGGATGTGGTTTCCAATGGGGCATTCATATGAAAATAGATAGGCACGAGGGAGGAAGGCAGTTTCCTTGAGGGAAAACGAGTTGCAAAGATCTAAATGGTAATTAAGCTTATAAATATTGTTTGTAAATTCAGGATGGAGAAATGAAATGTTAGCTTTTATGCATACTGTATTTATTCTTGGTTTATTTAAAGAAGTTCCACACGGCTCAAATTATAAGGCACTACCCAAACATAAAAATGTATACTTTTCTTTAAAAACAAAATATGTTATTTTAAGATTAGATTACTTCACGGACAGAATCCAAACATTTCAAACAACGGGAATTACATAAAGAAAAGTACAGAGAAACCATTACTTTGCTGTAATATTCCGAAAAAATATGTGGCTATTAAACATGTATAAGTACTTAACAACAGTACTTAGTAATGGACATTGTTTTAATAAAATATACAATAAAATATATGTATAAGTTTCGAATGTATTAGAACTTGTGAGAAACTTCACAAGGGGACTTGCATTAAATTTTAATATCCATCAGAAATATCCTTAAAGTTTACATTCCTCAAGGCAATATTTTCAGACCATTTTAAGCGCAGTAATTTTTTGTTACCCTGTTATTGATGTACCGACAATAAATAAATAATTTTTTCAAGATCCAGGGCCAAGGCAAAACATCAAATTAATAACTATTAAATATTGCTGAACCTGACAACAAGGTTGTGGCAATGAAACATTGGTCCTGCAAGGCTGTTCGAAAATTATTCTTCTCTTAGGGACTTTATGTTTATGTTTCACGTCAGATGATTCATGTTTAGACCTACGAATGACATGCAGATTGGTTGGAAGCACAGAGTCCTCTCACATAAGATGGAAAGAAGCAGCCTCAACGTAAAGTAATAATCACACGACTTTTTTTCAGAGATGAATATTTCTGAAAATGTTTTCTCTTGTAATATTATATTTGAGCATCCTGTTACACTCGCACAATATATATAAGACAAACACCGTCTTAAGTGTAACAATTTTACTGTAGTTCTTTCTTCTTTCCCCTCACTCCACACTACATGTTTCGGCCCTAAATGGCCATCATCAGGTGTGTATTCTTACGTAGCTGTTACACTGCCTGTTTTAATTTTAAAATTTGAAAAAGGAAAAGAACAGAAGTTTTATAGATACTTTAACTTGAATTAAATTTTTAAAAAAGGGCTAAATAGAAATCAAAATTAACGCGTGTAGGTTAACAAACAGTTTATACAATTAGAAAGACTGGTGATTTTAAATTTTAACAGGCAGTGTAACAGCTACGTAAGAATACACACCTGATGATGGCCATTTAGGGCCGAAACATGTAGTGTGGAGTGAGGGGAAAGAAGAAAGAACTACAATAAAATTGTTACACTTAAGACAGTGTTTATCTTATATATATTGTTTTCTCTTGTATTTATACTCGACCACATGTTGGATTAGGAGCTCAGGAAATAGAAACACGGCTTATTCCAGTGTTCACTCCTATACTCACACCTATCAACGAAACCAGAATTACTTCCTTCTGGCCATAATGCAACATTATTTCATATTCATATCACTTCTGTACATAATTAACAATCTATACAGTTCTAGATGAGATCAATAAAATCCCTTGAAAATTATTTCGTTTCAGTTCGTGGATTGTTACATGAGTGGTGATGCAGTATGAAATACTACTCGCCTTCTATCCAAATTTGTTTCGGATACGTCATCTCTTGACAAGGCGACCATACGGAAGAAAAGTCATGTGTCCAAATTCATTCATTCATCTGTAATCTGTGAAGACAATAGGTCCACAGTCTCTTCCAAAACAATTCCTCCACTTAATGCGATCTAGAGCTTTCTCCTTCAAATGACAGTATCCTCTTCTGTCCCCAAGGTCATCCAGCATCTTCTTACGTCTTCTTCCTCGTCTTCTGGTCACTTCTATCCACCCCTCTATCTTTCCTTCAAGAACTCCTTTTAGAAGGCAGTTACCGCGTAGGATATGACCAATCCAATTAGCCTTCCGTTTTCTTATTTCGTGTAGGATATTCCTCTGCTCACTGACTCTAATTAACACTTCTTCATTTCTCACATAATCGGTCCAACTGATCTTCTCCATCCTTCTCCAACACCACATTTCGAAGCTTTCCATGTGTTTCTGATCTACTGCCCCAAGTGTCCAAGTTTCAGCCCCGTACAAAGCAATGCTCCAAATGTAACACTTCACTATTTTATTTCTCAAATTTAAGTCCAATTTGCTGGTAAAAAGTGTCGATTTTTATTCCCATTTTATGTGGTAAACACAATGCATAACTTTCTAATGATGCCATAATTGTGTACGTCACAATGTGATGGCGGTCAACCCTCAGAGATACTTTACTCGCACACTGTGTTGCAGTCTATGCGCAGACGCTTGTTACTATGTCGTCATGTGTATCTCAGCAGCCTTCAGAGTCGGTAGTAGTTACTAGTAGGAATGTCAGATGGCAGCAATAAACAATTGCGAACTCTATGTTGGAGTCTGTATTGAAGCGTCCACAAATGCCTTCGAGAAACATACACTTTCCCGGTCAGGTAAGTTAAAAGTGTCCCTGCGCTTAACTAATTAAGCACTACTTCATGAAGGAGTATGGGGCAATAGATGTATACATCCACATTTTCTTAACCTCAGCAATAGATGGAGGTGAGTGGTCAGCTTCACGCCCCTGCCGCTTTACCCACGAGGAAAGAGCCCCCGGTACCCATTAGATAGGGTGAGCCCAAGAACCGGTCTGGAGGATTTGGAGAAGAGAAAATTCGTGACCCTACTGGGACTCGAACTCCGACCCCTCGGTCGTTCAGTCCGTAGCTAATTTCTATACGAATGCGCTCTCCCGTCTATTTCACCTTCCTGGATCTTTCAGTTTCATAACTTGCATTTTCAGTTAAGTCATGATATTGGAGTATTCCTTATGGGCTACAATCAGGAACTGGTGGAGGTAAAATACGTAGAACCCGGCTCAATTACAAATATGGAACCCCCACCCCACATAATACAACAAATTATATAGAAAACATATATTAATATTATTAAAATGTATTCCTAAGTAATCATCTCGAGAAACATAAGGCAAGTGACGGGGCGGCCATTGAAAAGTGTTTTTATCTGAAATTGTCTAAGCAGCAAAAAGAAATGGCGGCGAAAGATCAAGAATTCAATGAATGACAATTCCTACATGTTTGTTAACTTAATGCGATTTTTTAATTAAATAATAGTCTGTTTGGGCCTTCCTAGGCCAGGAGATAAGAGCCGGGATAGCGACTGGCTATGGGCCAGGCGTCGGAGATCGAATCCCGGTAGGGTCAAGGATTCTCTTTTCTCCAAGTCGTCCAGACCTGCTCTGGAGTCCATTCAACCTCATTTGCAATGGGTAACCAGGGCTCTTTCACAGAGGGTTAAACGGCCGGGGAGTGAAGCTGACCACTCACCTCCAACTAGTATCGAGGTCAAGAAAATATGGATCTATACATCCACTCCTACACACGCCTTCATGGCATAGTGCATAATTAGTTAAGCACAAGGACAACTTTATCTTACCTAGGCCACGAGATGGGTCAAATGAACCTGCTGTTCCCCCCCCCCCATATACTGGCCTCGTTATAATATTTACGTGGCTCACAGAAAAATAACTACAATGTGACTAAGTGCGGTGTTAATTGCAAATATTTCACACTGAAATTTCAACGAACTTCATGATTGTCCTACAACAGATATTTCAACTTGTTGCGAAACTCTCGCATATTCTAGACAGTAAAACGAACGTCGTGGCAAATAGCCTCGTGAGGGCCTTGCACGAAAGAAAATAACGCATCATGTTCTCTTTTTTTTTTTTTTTTTTCATCTGATCTCTTACTTGCCTCCTAAGAAGGCTTCTTTTTCGGAGCTTTCTGAATATATGAAATCATTACTGTCGGCATGGGAGAAGAAAGACCTACTTTCCGTGCTCGCTGAAGCCCTTAAATCTGGAATAAAGTGCTCCATGATACTTTGGCGCTTCGACAACAGGAAGATGATGCGGGCTTAGTATAATACCAGGTAGCAGTACAGAGTGTTCAAAAATTCTTTTACCTACTTTTATAAGCACCCAGGAATTTTGGCGTAATTTTAATTTCGTGAATATTTTTAGAAAACCGGAATTAACGGCCGTGGGAATCCGTTGCGCTCACCACGCGACACCCTCTATCCTCAAAACTTGGCACTAACTTCACTGACAAGCGGCGGTCGCTAGGTCGGTATAGTTTGCTTGCGGACTAAAGGCCACGTAGTTTGTGAATATTTCTATTTGGTTGAAGATATAGGCCTATGTTTTATCATATAAAAATAATACTAAGTAATTTGAGATTCGAATTTTTATGATGCCCATCCCTTGTAGTGTACTTAGACTAACGGTGCATTTATGTGTAATTCCTACTATAAAATTATTTAATTATTCAAGTTACAGTTCATTATGAAGAGGATATTATATACACAAATTCTTAATTTCGTTTATTCTCCTAATTTAAGCTTTGTATTAATAGCTTAATTAACTCATCATCTAATGGGTTCGAATAACGCTTCAGACTCTGCTATTCTGGTACATTTCTTCAGGAAGCCTATGGTAGGTCGCACACAGGCATGCGTCAAGACATGTAACAGTCAAGACACGATCTCTGTGACGTGACACAAAGAAAGGAATACACTTGAAACGAATGAGATTATGAAACCCGCCGCACGCCGGTCTGAGTCATGATACTGACGTCGTCTTCATGCTGACGAATCACGAATGAAACAAGATTGCGTCTTTTGTCTCATGTCTTGACGCAGTTGGTGTGCGGCCGTCCGACAGCCACTTACTCCTTCGTTCCGGCTTCAGTAACATCATTGGAAATTTATACTTATTATTCACCAAGCAGAACAAGTGCACTGATGATCTCCGTGAAATCCTTCGGCCTCTAATCGTGTTCCCTTCTTTCTCTTCTTCAAACGCGATACAAGTAAATTACGTGTAGGTTCAAATCGTTTCCCACGAAAATCATTTAAAATCATTGCCAGATGTAGGTACAGATTTCAACTTGGAATTACTGTGTTTTTGGACTTTGGCCACCTTCTGGTATTCCAAGGAACACAGCGTTTCGGAAACTGGATCTGAGAGACACATATTATGCTGGTTCGGTTAGAACAGCTTAACTTCAATCACTTGATCAACCAATCAACTGACTAACATGGTAAAAACCCCAGTAGTTCCGGGTGTTGTAGACCATTGTCAGAACCGTTTAGAATCTACAATTTTCAACTTGTACAATATAAGAGTTCTATCGACTTGGTGGGGAATAAATGGTAATTGTTTCTGGAATGTGATGCCGTGTAATTTGGTAGAGATTTACCTACCTGCTTCCTATTTTTTGGTAAATTCTATCCTGGTTCTCCGCATGTGTGCTTTATCACAATTTTTAATGCATATATTCTTTTCATCCCAATCAGAATTACCCTTGCCTCAGGTAATTAATTAGCTGTAGTGAATCTGACAGTGGTTGTCTAGTGACTGAGGTTAGCTCTTTCCAAGTGACGCAACATGGTGTCTTCTCTCCCTCGTCTGAGGATGAAAACAGAACCAGTTTCCGAAACGTCGTGTTCTTTAGTTTTAGAATACTGAACAATGAACGAAGTCCAAAAACCCAGTAATTCTTAGTATTTCTACTTGCTGCTTACTTCCTCCTCTTAAATAAAGATGAAGGTAGTAAGTTACTCCGAAACGTACGAGTCTACACGGTGTCACATACTAGAAGACAGTGTTTTCATATTCACGGAAGTGGAGATGTCAGATCTCAGTCCGCAGACGGTAATACCAGAGTTCCGCGGTTTTGGGACCACCTTGTAGCGTTGCAGAAGGGTGCTCTCACATGGCGCTGGGGTGAAAGCGGCCAGTGGAGCGATGTGGTGACATTGCCAGCTGCTTAGAGCTTCAATAGAATCATCTCGAACCCGCCCGCTCGTCAGACAAACAAGTAGCGAACATGGAGGCGACTCCTGTTTGAGCCGTATCGGTCTCAACCCTCGCGATATTAATGGCAAAGGTAAAGCTAAAGCTATCCCTGTAACAGCTCATGAAGGCCCATAAGGTTGTGAGACGTCGAGGATCCCAGATGGCGGTAATGTTGTCAGTCTTAAGCGCCCGCCGCCCTTTACCCATTAGGAATATTCCTGTTAGAGGTTCAGTCGACCTCAGGGCCATAGTGCGGTTGGAAGGTTTAGGTAAATTGAAGAAATCAACCTCCTCGCCATATTACAAGTCATAATGAGACAAATTGTATGCGGCGCCAGAAGTCTTGCTTCACACGTACACGGCGTGATTTACGAGCAGTTTTGTCAGATAAATATATCAACTTTCCCAGTAACTTGCTTGGCTAGTACTACGCTACGAGGGCGTAGGTTGGGTATGGAAGTACAGCTCCACGAATTATTAGCCATGGTGCTGATTATGTGTGAGTGATCAGTTCCATGTTATGTCGTCACCAGTACTGGTTTCTGGCCTAGGTCAGTGCCAGTTCCTCTTACTTATAGGAAAGTTTACGAGCACCTGAGTCTTCTCAGACTCTCGGGAATATTCCTTTACCATAGGCTACTACCTCTCATGCTAGTATCAATATAACACTCGACTAATAGTTAAAAATCACTGCAACGTATTGAATTTCGACGCTACATAACTTCAGAAACTGATACATCATTTTAAAGTAACCAACAGACATTAATCCGCAGCGTTACCTTTCGCAGTACCGCCTCTGTGGTCTAGTGGTCAGAGTTCCTGCCTACAGATCCAGAGGTCCGGGTTAGATTCCCGGCGCTACCAGATTTTCTGAGAAGTAGTGGGTCTGGAACGAAGTCCACTCAGCCTCGTGAGGATAATTGAGGAGCTATTTTAAGGGAATAGCGGCTTCGGTCTAGAAAACCGAAATTAACAGCCGTGGGGGATTCTTTGCGCTGACCACGCAACACCCTCTATCCTCTAAAGTTTGCACTAACATGGCCCACAAGCGGCTGTCGCTCAGTCGGTTTGTTGGCTTGAGGACTAAAACCACGGAGTTTGTTTCTGTTGTTGTTGTTACCTTTTGCAGTATTGGCAGGTCCAAGGGAAAGCTTATGCGTTTCCGTACAAAGAGTTCGGTGATTAATTCTTAAGTTATTTAAGGACGCTGAGATGGGTAGAGATGGAAGTGGGGGTAGCTTATTTTAAGGGAAAACATCAATGACGTTAGTAATACAGGCGAGATTCGAACTACATGCCAACTGAATTCATATTTGATGCTTTAGAAATAAACTAAGCTTCTTGTTGTGCTTTACAGTTTGTTAAAAAAATCCGTAATATTTATGTAGGAATAATCCAATAGACAATGACCATTTACTTAGTCACCCCTATGCGATGACGGCTTTGAAATTCATGATTTCGGGTTACCATAGCAACAAATTCTCAAGCGTTAATACATACATGAACAATTTCGTATGTTTAAGCAATCTACCGACGGAAATTTTTTAATGTCTAATAATGTTCTACTTTTTTGTGTTATAGACCTAATTATTTCTATAACTCTGCTAACCCACGTGTGGGTTGACAAGCCTACTAAATTATGTCTACGGATATGAGGAAGCACATCCCCAAAATACGATTTTCAAATAACAAATACACTTTTAGACGCATTCTGTTTTATCTCAAACATTTTACCTAAACTTTTGTTTTGGAGACGTTTTATGAGAACACATCCTTAAAGTTGTCTCCTTTGTGAAAAATGTTATAAATTAACAATTTCATAAATGTTTTCTAAACGGGTGGGTAAAACTACGCGTTCTATTCTTGTTTTTCAACTCTCTTATTTAAAGAACGCAAGTTTCTTGTGAACACATTTTAAAGAAATTCATTTACTTTTTATTTAGTAGAACTTGCGAGTAAAAAGAACACTTCTTTTCCCCTTCAAATTACTGTATAGAAACTGAATTCTCTCACATATCTTTTAAGCACCTATACTTAATTATTGAACGAGCGCTTGTTTTTTTCTGAAACACTCCGTTACAAACAAACATTTCTGTTCTTTAACGGTTCTATATTCTGGGATGCAATTCTGTGTAGTCTTAATNCCAAAACCCAGAAGACTGCTTTCTTCATAGTCACCGCCGTGAAAGCCTCAAATCTTACTTAATATGACTTAACTGAGGCTCCGGAGGAAAGCACATTCTACATCGTCACTTAGAAAAGTAAGTCACATAAACCTAAAGAAGAAAGGAGCAACCAAAGAATATTGCTTGGCTTTACTCTCCGATCTTGAAGTTTGGAAACAGTGAGATCCTCCGAAACGTCGACAAATTTCTATCCGACTACATGGTCTCACATACCGCAGCGGTGAGAGTCTCAAATCCAAAGTTCTCAGCAATTTTCCTTTGTTCCAGCCGATGTAATCTTTTCAAAATGCGCAACAATGTTCAGAATACGTTATCTAGTCAGAATTCAATGTCTCAAGATTGTTTATAAGTGTACTTAATTTCTCTTTTTAATTATACATGGAAATGCCTTAAAATGAGGCAACGGGCTTACTAGCGGACGGATACTAATGAATTATTTTGTGCACACATTTCTCAAACTTAGGCATACGTATCAAATTCTTATATTAAATTATAACATATATTTTGATTGTGCGAACTTAATGCGTTTGTTTGATTTGTCTTTCACCCCAGTTGTTTGGAACATGTAAAGAAGCGTAAAGTTTTCGTCTATGAAAGCCACGAGGGTCTGTCTTGCAAGGAACATGTATAATTTGTATCGAGAACCAAGCCACTCATCAATATTTCAGTAGCCAAGGCTTCCCATACGTCAAGTTTCTCAGAAGGCCTGTTAACCAACAAAACAAGAAGCGGAAACCGTAACATCGCGCTATGTGAGAACGAAAAATTAACCCCATCGTCAATGCAGTAGATCCTAAATTCACAAAACCTAACTTTCAGAATAAATCATAACTTTTTTCTTCAATAGAATATTAGGTGCTCGAAATATAAACTTATTTAAAAAAGAAGTGTCAAAACGGATCGTGTTAAGGTGATTTAATTGGGGTGAAGAAACGTCTTCCTTCATGTAGGACTTAAGCCCCTTTTGAAGAAGAAGAGACATGCACTCAGTACCACCGCCTCTTCTTCCAAAAAGAAAAAAAAAAACGAAAAACAGAAATTATTTATTTATTTGTTTTCCATGCAGCTAACCCTGGCGCCATGGTCTATAGGGACGCCAGCGGGGGGTGAAATGCACCCTTGTTATCCAGGTAAGACTTGGCAAGCACTAAAGGAAGCACCGGTACAGTCTGTTACATATTAACATGAACCCTTTCTTTCTGAGCCCGCCGGAAAATATCCAAACATGGAATGGGCTTAAATTTTAGGACTACTCTTGAGTTTCTTAATAAACAATGAACAAATCTGGCATAGTTAGAATTATGTGACAACCGCGCGTCACCGTTAGGTGGTTCGCATTCATGCTCTGTATTTTGAAACTCCTTGATTCGAATCCAACTATCTTGAGGGAGGTTTTTATTCATCGTCCTCAGTATCTCTGAAAAATATCAAGAAAATAATTTAAAAGGGCATGGATGGTTCTTTTTAAGTCGTCACAGCAGCTTGATACTAATATGGAATATGCAACTGTCAAAGCACTGCTAGTTATAATTAGAAAGGAGATTACCATAAGAGTTATATATGATAAGGCCGCGCCATAGCTCAAGAGGTTAGTCGCTGGCTTCCACCGCGGCGGCCCGGGTTCGATCTCGGGTCTGGTCAAGTAGGATTTGTGGTGAACAAAGTGGCTATGGGGCAGGTTTTCTCCGAGTACTTCGGTTTCCCCTGCCAATCTTCTTTCCACCAATTGTTCCACAATCAACCTCACCTATCATCTGGGGCTGGTACAATAGGCCGGAAATGGCCGCAGTACAAAGGACTTAGTTCCACCCCATTAGCAATATAAAATAAAAAATATATATGTTAAACAGTGACGAAAGTAAGGAATTAGGGACTGGCAGTCATTCAGGATATAAAAATTGTTTCGGCAATGCTCTCCGGATCTCAGATGTCACGCATCCTCACAAAAGTTGGCTGTTAAAAGTATTCGCAATAGATTTTTGCAATATCCATTTTAAGATTAAAGTTCTCTGTGGCTTATCTCAAAAGGGTTCTTCTGTGATGATTTCAACATAAAAGTCATATGCTCCAATCTCACTTATCAAATCCTTGCCACACATCTTGTGGTCGAAAGTCTACTTCACTAAAGTACACATACATAAATACTACAAATGCTGTCCTTAATATCGTGTTCGAAAATTCTGGTAATTGTTTTAGACCAAAAGTTCGGTGCATAGTGGTGCGTCGGTTGGATCTACAGAAAACACAGCTTCTTCAGTTGTTGCGTGTTGGGCCGTGTTTACAGAGCTGTTGCCTGCCAACGCGTTGATCGAATGCTTTACAATACTTTATTCATATTCAAATTTCAGGCTTGTGCAGAATATCAAAGAAACTGCAAAGGTCGTCCTAAGTAGGTCTATTTGTAGCAATAGAAATGCAGGAACAAGCATACAGAGTATAGCAGATGCTTTGCCGAATAGAGTAAAATATTCTTCACCCACATATTCTCTTACAGAAATGATATAAATTATCATTTTATGTGGAGCTGACATCACCCCATTAAAAGTAAAAGTTAAATCATTTTTTATTTCTCAGTCTTCACTGCATTGAAGTATAGCTACCCGTTTTTCGGAGCAATCTACTGTTTACATTTTCAGGGTAGAAGATATTTACGTTTTAAACCTGGAATATAAAACTGCTAATTATCCGTAAATGATTGTAATCGCCTAATGGAATAAACAGCATCAAAATCCGGAAATTATAATCTAAAATTTCAGCCCTATTGTTTAAAATATTTCGCTCTTAACAGGAGAAATATTGGCATGAAATTAAAAGTTTCCGACTGTACTGCAAAGCGCCCTGGCCATCGGTCATTGCAGTAACATCCCCCCGACCAGTCAATGAACTAGCTGGCGCCACACAACCCCATTGTTCTAGGCGACAGAGTATCCATAAAACTGTCAGCTGCCCATCGTCAACCCATAACCAAAAATATTACAGTTACTTTTGTTAGACCTGGTGCGTTTTATTCCTTTACAACTCCGAGAGCTGTAACACCGTCGGCTTGTTCTAACATTTCTTGGCTCCAGGACTACATGCACGATGACGGATCCTAATGGAAGAGCCCACGAGACAACCGGCTCTATCTGCGGGCATACCTGGCAACACCTCTAAACACTTACCGAGAAAACGGTACTCATCCGCCGGAGATATTAAGTGTTTAAAACGGTGCATATTTGGGAATTTCTCTCGAATTCATGTAAGTGGACTATAGTAATCAAACGAAACAGCCGGGGTAGCTCAGTCGGTAAAGCAACTGGCCACGGGCTGGACGACCAAGGGGTCGGAGTTCGAGTCCCGGTTAAGGCTAGAATTTTCAATTCTCTATGTCGTCTACACTGACTCTGGGGTTCACCCAACCTCCTATCCAATGGGTACCGGGGGAAAAGCGGCAGGGGCATGAAGCTGACCACTCGCCTCCAGAGAGTGCCGAAGTCAAGAAAATGTGGATCTATATATCCACTCCCCCCTACGTCTTCATGGCCTACTGTTTAATTAGTTAAGCACAGGAACAACCTTACCGTTTACATTTACCTTAGTAATCGAAGGACCGGGCAGTTTTCTTAATCATCGGAACGTGAGAGAGAAAAAGAAATTTCAGCAAAATACGTCTTATTCAAGTGTGTATGAAAATAAAAGGTCCTTACAAACTGAATTCTTTTCCATAAAAGGCTGAATAAGAGGCATAAGCTGCCATATTAACAGTCGTAATTAAATACTTCCGAACAGATTTATTTTAACTATATTAACACACGCCATTAAATTCACAAATAAATTAAGACACAAAAAGTGCCAGTGGGAGTGAAAAAATTCAGACTTTGGTCTGAATCCTGAAGGCGTTAATATCGTAACACGATAGTACGATACTGATTTCGTTTTCCCGTCTCTGTCTCGGGCTCTTGCTGACTTTCATACGCAGCTTCTAATTTCTAGGACACATCTTAGTTAGGATTCGTTTCAATTATTGCGTTACAATTAACTTACTTACTGAGTCCTTCTTGAGAAGCCGCCGTTTGTACAGACACTCAAGAATTTCCCAGCATTTTATGGAACCCGAAGGTTCATTACCGTGTTCTCAAGAGCCCTCCACTTATCCCTATCCTGAGCCAGATCAATCCATTCCATACCATCCCATCCTATGTCTCTAAGATCAATTTTAATACTGTCCACCCACCTACGCCTTGGTCTTCCCAGTGGTTTTTTTAATTCTGTCTTTCCGACCAATATCCTACATGCATTCATTTTCTCCCCTATTCGTGCTACATGCCCTGCCCACCTCATCCTCCTTGACTTGATCACTGCGTTACAATTGAAGCGAGATTAAATTATAGAATAAATAACTGCAAGAACCCTACCATCTCTGTAGCTTGCAGTCTAGTAGCGACCTGTACAGATCCTGACAGCCAGGTCTCTACGGAATATAACAATTTTATGACGATACTTCTTCAAAACTATACTGCTACTAAAGCATGATTGCTCGAAGACTGCGGGCAGAATAATTTCTATCTTTCCTCTGTCCATATCATATCATCTTCCTCCTTCCACTCTTCCTCTCTTGTTTTCTTACTCAGGTTATTTCTCCAATCCTACCCCCTTCCTTCCCTCCTCTCCTTGACACTTACACCGCCCCCGATATCCCGTTACTCCATTATTTACCTCCGCATCACCTTTCTCTCTCATTCATCTCCAAAATAAGAAACTCCGTGCCGCTGAGTCCTTCTCAAAGCCGCAAGTTGCTCGGCTACTCACTCAGTTCCCAACATTTCATGGAACCAGAAGATTCATTACCGTGTTCACAAGAGCCCTCCACTAGTGTCTAACCTGGGCCAGATGAATCCAGTCCATACCACCCCATCCTATCTCTTTAAAATCCATTTAATGTTATTATTCCACCTACCTATACATCTTCCTAGTGGTCTCTTTCCTCCTGGCTTTCCCATCAAAATCCTATGTGCATTTCTCTTCTCTCCGTGTTCTATATGAGGTGGATTATTTCAATTGACCTAATCCTTCCGGCCGCACCATGGCCCTAGGGTCGACTCAGCCTCTAACAGAAATGAGTACCAGGAATCTTCCTGGGGGTAAAGGACGGCGGGCGGGTAAGTCTGACAACCTTACCGACATCTGTGATCCAATTGTCTAGAAAATGTGGAAGCCTCAACATCTCACATGGCTATGGATCTTCACGGCCTGTTAGAGGGATAATTTTACCTTTACTCTTTTTTGGGAAGACTGAAGTTGCTTTCACACACGCGCTACTGGGAAAATACGGGTAAGAGATGAATGGCTGACAGAGCAGCATGAATATTTAGAAACGGAAGACTTTCTTATAATCGCTGGAACAATGGCTACCGGATACGCCACTGCTACAGTCACACACGAACGTTCCTCCCCCCGCACTCCCCAGCCACGCGTGGCGATCATTAGCAAACGTCATTAATAAAACCGACTTGTATGTGTAGCACAAAGGGAACACATCTCACAATTCATTCTGTTTATCAGTACACGTGTTCTATAAAGACGATACCCAGCCATTGCTAAAGACTTCCGTATTAGCTGACATGAAGTCAAAATTATTATATACGTGTAGGTTTAACTATAAACAAATTCAAATTCGTATTTTAGCGTCCTGTTACACTGAAGATGGCACTATGTTGCCGAAACATGTAGTAAGAAGCGACATATGAAATTGAGTGCACTACAAGACGGCCAGTACATACGTATCATGGATGAAATTTAAAGTCTTTCAATTTATTTTATTCATAATTTTAAAAAAACAAAGTTTGTGGTCGATTATAGACATCTTAAAGTCTAAAGTCTACATATTTCAGAAGCATATTTATAAGTAACGCGCCCACGAGCTATGAGCCTGTTATATTTATCTTGTCTATGGAGTCGAGAATGAGCATACAATCTGTAAACTCTCTGAAGACCTGTGGAAAGACTGGTTACCAGCTTAATGTACTTCGTTCTTCCTGAGAAGCCAACAGTCGCTTCTCCACTCAAGAATTTCTCTAAATTATATGGAACCAAAATGTTCATTACTTTGTTCACAAGAACCCACCGCTGATCCCTGTTCTGGATCACATGAATCCAGACCACATTACCACGTTCTATTTTCTTTTTAATATTATCATCTAGGTCTTCCTACAGGTCTCTTTCTTTCTGGCTTTCCCTGCGTGCGTTCCTCTTCCCTTCAAGCGTGCTACACACACACCCAACCTCACCCTCCTTGACTTGATCATTCTATTTTGGCGATGAGTATTATGAAGCTCCCCATTTTGCGGATTTATTAAACATTTGTGTTTACTTGTGTGTAGTTATGATGGAATTATCTGCTAACTTAGGTACGTGATAACTGTTACAGAACCCAACTTCAATAAATTTGTGTAGGCTCTCTTAATTCCACAATTACTAAGTCATCATAAGGGGCACATATTTAGTAATACATAAGAAATTAATTCTTGTAATTTTTCATGATTGTACATAATTAAAAAAATCAAATTATCATAAAAGAGTTTCGCATATAAATTTATGTCTTATGTTAGAGACAACGTATATAAAGAATTCTGTATACAATTCAAAGATTCTTATATTTAAAAAAAAAAGACTATATGATTGTTGATGTGTTAAATAGACCATAGAGACGCCGTATAGGAGGACCCATAGAACTTTAAAATCTTTCTAAGTGTGAGGTTGTATTTACTGGGTCTCTACGTTGTAAGTGTATGAATTTACCCTTAGCACGGTTGCAGCTGGACTGTCCGTCAGAGTACGTATGTGTTGTGCTTGACTGCACTCAGATAATAAGAAACGTATGAAGTTATTCATTACTTGTGTCCATGAGCTTGTCATTTGCATCCAGTAGGACAAGACATCGGAGCCGGGATAGCGCAGTCAGTATAGGGAATGGCTACGATCTGCACCGCCGAGAGTTCGGAGTTCGAGCCCCAGTAGTGTTAAGAATTTTCTCTTTTACACGTAGTCCAGATCGGTTATGGGGTTCACAAAACCTCCTATAAAATGAGTACTAGGGGCTCTTTCCCGGGGGATAAGCGGCAGGAGAGTGAAGCTGGCCACTCACCTCCAACTAATGTGTCATGAAAATATGGATCTATGCATCCACTCCCCCAATACGCCTTCATTGCTTAGTACTTAGTTAAGCACGGGGACAACTTGAGGACATGGCATCTTTCACAGGGCCCAAGGTTAAGGCATGGGATTTAATATTAATTATTTTAACAACAAAGAAATGTACATACGCATACTATGCTTGAACAGTCGATAGGTACACTTCTGTGACACAAAATAATGACGTTAAAATGACAGCACATATGAGGCGTGTATCTCACACCTTCAAAGTGCCCAGCGTAAAGTCACTGCAACCAGCACTATTAGCCGCGTCTCCTGGGAAGTATACAACACGTCTCTCACCCTTCCGTGGCTGTTTCAGAGCGATCGTCCCAGTGATACAGCATAATTTTACTCTTTTTCACACTGCGTTGTAATTACAAGTCTTAGCACAATGTAATTAATGTGACAGCTTATTGACAAACCTGCGAATGGCGGGGTTCGTAAACCTGCTTGCACTCGGCTCAGTAGCAAGACTTCTTTTGTTTGCATAATTTAATAACAACTTATAACATTCACTGGAGATGTTACGCAGAAATTAGCAGGAATTCTTAAGATACAGAAGGGTATTCGACTCCTTAATGACAACGTCGCACAACAACCGCAAATTAAGAGTGGAGGCATACGTATGAACGAAATATATCGTTCTTAGCAGTCAAAGTGAGTACATAAAACCTCACTAAAACAGAATATCAAATGACAAAACGAGTCATCTTTTTCGCCTAAAATTATATGTCCTCATCTTTTAATTTATTTGATGTTTGACAAGTTCTGTGAAGGAAACATTTCCTGCGATTTTAGAACATTTAAAAGTCTAATATTTGTGGCGCCTAAAGGAAATAAATGACGTTAAAATTTTTTATTAACAGAAGATTCTTTTTCAAATACGAAACAACAAGCTATTAGAAAAATGTTGCGAAGTCTCTCAATTGCTTTTACCCTTCGCACTTCAGAGCTGCGTGTCAATGAATATGAAGGGAAAAGAAAAAATAGGTTATTAAATAAGCTATTTTAAAATGAATGAATAGAAATATTCTGTAAAACATCCTTCATATATAAGTTAATGGGCCGTGTTCATTAGAAATAAAAATATATAAATAATAAACAAATATTTAAATATTTATGGCAATACAGGAGCACAGACAAATGTATGTCACTCGAGATCTCCTCCATCAGGATGAGTTTAATTGCACTGTCACCCTGAAACTCGTTAAACCTGTGTTTCAAGGGGAAAAGTGGCATAAATTTATGAATATACAAAAAGTTCTGGGAAGAAATATTAGTCTGGTTGCCTTTCAAAAGATACGGACCGCATAGAAAACGAAAAGTTGTGAGGGGAACACAGTGATTGCCCGTTGACTAGCAACACACAAATACAGAGAATAAAGTTGATGCATGTGGGTGTCCCTGACTGCCGTGGCTAACTCTGGTAAATGTATCACAGTTCCTTGACATTTATGTTCTTGCTTGAATTACTCGGAAGTCCAACAGACACCTTGGAGCACGCGGTAGCGTAGTTGGCTGAGGCACTATGCTACAAACCGGAAGGTAGCGTGTTCGATTCGAGATGTCACTGGATTTTTTCAAACTGACGTAATCCTTCCAGCCGCACTATGATCTTAGATTCTACTCAACCGCTAACAGAAATAAGTACCAGGAATCTTCCTGAGGGTAAATGGCGGCCGACGCGTAAGGCTGACGACCTCACCGCCATCTGTGAACTGATTGTCTAGAGAAAATATGGGAGCCTCGACGTCCCACAAACCTATGGACCTCCATGGCCTGTTTCGGTGATGACAGATATTTCAGTCGGATGCATGAACTCGAAAACTGAAACTGAACAGAAGCAGAACACGGAGCACTGTGTTATTAACTGTGGGATTCGTTTTGTCTGCAGGTCATTTAATGACACTGTCAGTAACTCGGGCTATACAACGCCGAATGCCTGGATGATTGTGAATAATGAATCGGAGAGGGTTCGGAAGGAAGGGGACATGAACTACTCCAGCATTTCCCTGGAGGAACTGAGGAAAACCCAAAATAACTTCAGTTAAAAGTGGGTGTTCGCTCAGATTCTAACTTCGCTCCTCAGGAATATCAATCAGGAACTTTATTGCTTCAGTCAACTTTCTGGGTGAGATTTATGTGCACGTAAGCCAGAGTATAAAATTAAATTGTCGATGGATGTTACCTGCATATTCACTGCCCATCGCATGCTTTCTGAACTATGAACATAACTAACTACATGCAGTAGAGTCCTTGGGAAACTGGCAGTCGCTGAGCTATTCAAGAATTTCCCATTTTATTATACCTGATGATTCATAACGGGTAACGCATAACTTTATCCACAAGAGCCCGCCGCCGGTCGCTATTCTGAGCCAGATGAATCCAGCCCATACCGTCCAATCCTATTACCCTAGAAGCTAGTAACCAGTGCTCCTATAGGAACACCCCGACAATTTCATTACCATTTCCTAAGATAAATTTTAATTGCTCCTTGAATGAAAATCTTTAATTAACATTTTCAATTCTTTAATTATTTCTTGTATAAGCAGAATTATAGAGCGGGGAGAGCAATTTCCTTCCTTCTGGCTTTCTCATAAAAAACCCTTAGGCATTCACTTTTCCCCATGTGTGAAACACGCCCCTGTCCCTTTCATTTTTGGAATTATGAACATAAACACTGATAAATTTCGGGGTCTAATTTCAGAAATGTTCCCGAAAAACAATGAGAAGTCTGAATCAGGCTAAGCTGAGGATGCGTTCCTTATTGCATACTTCCAGGCAATGTACTGCGAGGGAGCTTGACGTATGCATGGTTCATACATTAAATTTATGTTTAGATTCAAACTGGCTTAAAATAATTTCGCAATCGATTTCTGCTCTCTAAGTCTGATCAATGGAACACGACCCTGTCTGCGCAAACACGCGGTTCTTTGCAAAAGTGGAGGGTGAGAGGAAATAGGGAAAATGGTGGGGAGGTATAAGAAAACTACCCCTTTCTACCTTGAGGATCTCTCCTTTGCTCTTTACGACACCCATCTTACACCCAAGATCTCTTTTCATCTCTTACCGTCCACTTCCTCTCATCCACTCCTCGGCGTACCTCGAGTCCTTAAGAAATTCCGTTTTCTCGCAAGAGCCACTTACATCTTCGGCTTGTGCGACACAGCAGGGCAAGAAACTCCGTGTAGAGAGACAATCATTTTTATTTTATTTCTTTCATAACAATATGGGAAATATTATTGACTCTTTGAGTGTTATTCATCATCTCATTTCTCATTGTTTCGGAGACTATGCTGTACCTCCTTCCTCAGGTAAGAAGCTGGGACCAATCGATAGAACTAATCTCTACTTCCAGACGATGGACAATATCCAAAAATTCAATAATTGTGTCAAGACTCCACCGTCATGCAGTTTTAAATCTTATTTACAGGCAGCACATAAAAATAATTATCAGAGACTATCAATAATAGGCTGTAACTACATGCAAAATACCGGCTATGCAATATAAATTGATGTGTTCTATGAAATTAACGACAAAATCTTTCTTTGGATGTGTGTTAAAATTTATAGATTTTGTATGAGATGTGTTTGTTTTACTACGTGTTGTGCTAACTGAGTCCGGTTGGTTTTAAGTGATCCGTTTTATTGTATTAGATATTAATTTCATACGACTGAAAGAGGCCTTGAATAAAAATGCGGAAGGTTATTTTTTAAAATTTTTGAAATAAGTTAATATGCGATTTGTTTTGATTCTCCGATTTCGATGGAAAGTGAAATTAATTAATGCCATCACGTTTCATACAAAAAAAAAGATTAAAACTGTCGTAAACGCAATGAAATATTTACCAATATAAGACCTTCGGTTTTCATGACGTTAAAAAATGTTTTTTCAGTACACGGCGCAGTTGCTCCTTGTGCGATATCCGTTGCTATTAAATGCATTTCAATATAACACTGAAACAAGCGGTTATCTCCATAATTGTAAAAGTTTTAACTCTATTTTTAGAAGTCGTAAAGGTGTAGTTATAAGGAACAACAGTTTCAAACCCTGAAATTTTTACATGAATTTTTTAATTCGTTAAACACATAAGAATAAGGGACATTTCAGAAACAAAAAATAATTTTTTTGAGGAGGTGTTTCACAACTTTGAAAATTGCTCCCTTCTCACCCCCTGACACCCCAAATTAAACATCGATTAATTTTTATCTATGGAAATATATGTATAAACAAAATATTACTTTTGTTTCCTAAACGAAATAGAGCTGCATAAGATGTACAGGAAATGTCGGTAGTTGCACTAACTTATTGTTAGAACTACTCCAGAAAGGAATACGGCAGGGCAGTCATACAGAACCTCAATTAATCACATTTAGAATCATCATGGTGTTATTGAGGGGCACGAGGTAGCGTAGTTGGTTAAGGCACTATACTACAAGCCTGAAGGTCGCGGGTTCAAGTCCCGATGAGGTCATTGATTTTTTTCAATTGACCTAATCCTTCCAGCCGCACTATGGCCCTGGGGTCGACTCAGCCTCTAACAGAAATGAGTACTAGGAATATTCTTGGGGGTAAAGGGCGGCCGGCGCCTAGGGCTGACAACCTTGCCTCCATCTTTGAGCCGATTTTCTAGAAAACTTGGGAACCTCAACATCTCACAAACTTATGGGCCTCCACGGCCTGTTACAGAGATAACTTTACTTTCTTTTACTTCACATGGCGTTATTGAAGCGCAAATTTGTCCTTAGAATTAAAAATAAAAATGTTGAAACAAAATATTATTTGAAAACAAAATTGAAAATTTGTTTTAAGAATTGAAATTTCAGCCAGCCTGTATAGTTGTGCAAAGCGAGGGTGGCAGCTTGTAATTAGTAAGATTGAGACGGTACCAAGAAAGTGGTAAGTGGGCGGGATAAGACACGCGAAGGGTGGCTTATTGTTCCTCCCCGCTCCTCAGGCCATATCTACCCTTCTAGGAGTTCTTACGTTTGTTCTGTGCGAGGTCACAAGCTGAGGTGTCTTAACGACAGTTGCTTCTATTGATCGATGACTTTCCCCGATAATTAAAAAAGACTATTGATTGCACCGACATTTAGAAGTTGAAACATATTTCTAACAGGAAGCCGAGATAGCTCTGTCGGTATAGCGACGGGCTACTGGTATGAAGGCCGGGGTACGACACCGACAATAGTAAGAAATTTCTCTCTACTTCACAGAGTCCGAACCGTTTCCGGGCACCACGCAACTTCCTATCCAAAGGTTACCGGAAGCTGTTTCCCCGTGAGGGGGGTGTAAGGTGGTCGGGGACGTGAAGCTGACCACTTACCTCCACTTAGTGCAGAGGTCAAGAACAATGGAGCTATGTTACCACTGCCCCATACGCCTTCATGGCAAGGTTCTTAATTAATTGATCACAGGGAGAAATTTAACTTTTTACATTTTAACATATTTCGAACTATGTGAGATATATGAAGCGATCGTACACATGATGGTCAAATGGTTAACTCTTGTTTTTCATAAATGTTAGATTCCATTCCCAACTTGAAGGTGGCTCTCCTAAAGGATGCTTTCCATTATTTAACTCAGTCATTCCAGGCATGTAATCGGATGGCCCCTTAGAATAGACCACATATTTTCATTTCATAGTTGATAATTCTTTAATTCAGATGCATAATGGCCTAACCTTTAGAGTTGAAGGAGTGACTAAGGAACAAATTGTGTGTAAAACGGAATATGCTGTAAGAAATGATACGGTGAGTAACTCTCTGAAACGCTTCTGGTATACAATCAGTGTGATCTGTTGTAAAAGAAGGCGAAACCACTGGTCCTGTCTTATTTCAGTATTATATAAGGCTACTATTCCATTTCTAAGATTCCTTAATTAATCTCTCCTTTTAATGGGGTGAAAGCCGGAAAAAAGGACGTCTTTCGTCAGTGCTTGCTATTCTGAGACCTTTGTAACAAGTCCCACTGATCAACACTTTCGCACTCACTTGAATAACACTTCCTGCGCCTGCGTACTCCCCTGTATTCTCTTCCAGTTATGTAGCCATGCTGCCCCACATGGATGTTCGTGCGATAATCTTAGATATCGACAAGAACGTTCAACTGGTTGACATAAGCTACAGGGGAATAAAACAATAGGTAGAGAGGAGGAAGCAACGAATGCCGCTGTCTCCAGTACCAGTGAGATATCTCTCCGTGACCAAAAAATAGCGGATGGATACATCTGCTCTGTCACGACTGTCACTTTCCAGTGTCACTGAAAGCGATATGCAGAGTTGAAAAGACCGAAGATAGGGCGTGCTGTGTTCCCTACTAACCATCCCCAGTATGACCCATCTTCAGTTAATTGCCCCGCAGTGGGATTCACCTGACAGGTTGAAGTAGCAGTAAGGTTCAAGTCTGGACTGGGACACTGGGTATTCTGACTCAGAATTTTAGTGCTTTTCTTAGGTCTCTCCAGGCCTCTCCATACCTCAAGATGTTAGTCGCTGCCTTCCCACTGCGGCGGCCAGGGTTCGATCTCGGGTCTGGTCAAGTGGGATTTGTGGTGGACAAAGTGGCGCTGGAGCAGATGTTCTCCGAGTACTTCGGTTTCCCCTGCCAATCTTCATTCCACCAATTGCTCCACAATCACCCTCACCTATCATCTGGGGCTGGTACAATAGGCCAGAAGTGGGCGCAGTACAAGGGACTTAGTCACACCCCACTAGCAATAAAAAAATAGATATCTCCAGGAAAATGTATAGACAGTGACTTAATTACTCCAGGATAGCTTCTTCCTGAATAATTTCAAGTTCACTTTTCACAGTCTGAAATATGAGAACGTCGTAAACCAATCCCAAATGAATTGCTAATTTTTAAGTAAGAACGGATAGAAACGAAGCTTACTGAATCTTCCGCTCGTGTATAAATTTTAATTATATATGTTGTTTATTCTTTCATGTCAGGTAAAACTGTCCCTATAACAGGCCTTGAAAGCCAACAGGGTTGTGAGACGTCGAGGCTCCCACATTTTCTAGACAATCGGCTCAAAGATGGCGGAAGTTGGTCAGCCTTAAACACCGGCCGGGCTTTAAGCTCCCAGGAAGATTCCTGGTAGTAATTTTTGTTAGAGGCTGAGTCGACCCCAGGGCCATAGTACGGCTTCAAGGATTAGGTCAATTAAAAATCCAACAACTTCGTCGGGAATCGAACCTGCCACATTCCGGCTTGTAACGTAGTGCCTCAACCAACTGCGCTACGGCCTGCCCCTCATTCCTTCGTGTATCAATTTGATTTTATAATTAATTGTTGAATATCACATGAGCCAACATCTTGAATCCAATAGCGATAAAATCAACTGACGCTCTTTCAACTCAATTAGCATGGCCTTCTGTGACATATGATGTTTGTGTATTTGCTCTAATAATTACTGTATAGAGGAGCTACGAAATTAAGCACTTCACAGCTTAACTAATTATATGTAAATAACAGGTTAGTATTCTGACCTTATGCTGAACAATCTCCCCCCCCCCGCACCGCAACATACTAACCTTGAACAGTGTTAAATTTGATGCCGGTTATTGAGAAAGACTAGTTCACCCTAGAAATAATCGATAATTTCCGGTTTGGGGAAGTCTTTAGAAGAAAACTGTGACCAATTATAAGCGTTATGAAGCAACAACCTTGTACCATAATTGTTCTGCAATTCTACAGAATGAGTCAATTCATTGCTATTACCAATTATGAAACCAAGGTCATGCATTCTCAAATCTACTACATTAACAGTTGTCTTTTCTGATATAACGCCGTGTAGTCCGTTGAAAATTAACCCGACGTTTCGAAGAATTCGAAGAATAAACCACGTAAGGAAACAGCGCGAAAGCAGGTTGCATTCTTCTACCCTGAATAGACTATAAGGGGTTGTATCTTCACAAACACGTCCTTGAAAACCTAAGGGCGGCCGCACATCAACTGGGTCAAGACAAGCATCATGACAAGAGACAAAATACACTGAAGTGCCAAAAGTCATGGATAGGTACCTAGTATCGTGTAGAACCCCCTATAGCCAGGCGAAGTGAAGCAACTCGACGTGGCAGCGATTCCATAAGAGAACGGAAGATCTCTGGAGAGATGTTGAGCCATGCAGTCTGAATAGCCGGNAGAGGGGGTGGGTTTCCCCATGCACTCAGACCAGTTATTGGTCCATTGTGCATCCCCTTTTAATCTCTACTGTCGCCATACTCTACTGGTACTGGTGCGTGCTATCAGCCACGTTCAGCCAACGAGGCCGGCCCTCGGTACCTGATATTTCCCCCATCTACCAGAGACACTGGAAACTGCTTGGGCGGGAAAATTGTTACCTTGCTCAGAGGTCTCCTATAGACATGAGGATCTACGACACAGGACCCACGGCTTAAAGTCCCTCCCGGAGGACTTGTTCCCTGAATTTTTCTACCCTTAAAAATTCCACGACCTCCGCCGGGTTTGAACCCGCGTACCTTGAGTCATGAGGTGGAAACGTTACCCCTAGACTATGGAGGCCGCTTGGCCAAACCATTAGTCGGAACTCTCCAGAATGCTCCTCGAACCAAATCTGGACAATTCCGGCCCGACGACACGGTGCATTTTCCTGCTGGTTTTCATAATCTCAGTCGTTTCAACTGTGCTCCTTTCTTTGAGTCATATGGCAGATATCGTGTCCTGACTGTTACATGTCTTGACGCATGCCGGTGTGAGGCCTACCTAAAACTCCACTTATTACTTTAAGTTGTCACGCTTAAATTTACCTCTTTACCAGATGCTCTTAACGCACAAAGTTGAGACGAGAATGATGAAAGTGTTTCTTGACCCTTAGCAACGCAACAAATGAACTGACACTGAATTAGTTAATTCACCACCTATGAAGTACGGAATCAGAGACGAACAGGAAGGACGAATATATGAAAAATTTGAGGCCCATCACACATATTATTAAACAAAAGAAGACATACACGCGAAACTTATGTTCGACAGTTGAATACATGCATACATGAGATGGAACGACGAAAAAGTAACAAAATATGTAAATTTACAGGACAAGCTTGTGATCAAGGGGATGCTGGAAAAAAAAAGGATCATGACCTAAGTAATTGAACCCGCCCCTTTGCATAATTAAGCACCACGACATGAAGATATTCAGTACTGGATACGGATGAATAGTAAGTTTCACGCCCCAGCCTCTTTAAACCCAGGGAAAATTTCCCAGTACCCACTGGACAGTAGGCAGTGCCGGCCCCAGAGCAGGTCTGGACGCTATGAAAAACAGAGACTCTCTTGCTACTGCCAGGAATCGAAGCCAGATTCCTCAATCGTTCAGATGGTTGCCTAATGTCTACAATGATAGAGTAATCACTTCGACTGTATCTGATACTAATTGGTTCACAGATGTCGGTAGGGTTGTCAGTCCTACGCGCTGGCCTCCCTTTACCCCCAAGAGTATTCCTGGTAGTCATTTCTGTTAGAGGCTGAGTAGACCCCAGGGCCACAGTGCGGCTGGAAGGATTAGGTCAATTGAAAACATCCAATGACCTCATCGGGACTTGAACCCGCG
This sequence comes from Cryptotermes secundus, assembly GCF_002891405.2. Taxonomy (NCBI): domain Eukaryota; kingdom Metazoa; phylum Arthropoda; class Insecta; order Blattodea; family Kalotermitidae; genus Cryptotermes; species Cryptotermes secundus. The sequence continues at coordinate 2,113,889 of NW_019735468.1, read as the reverse complement.
ACCTTCCGGCTTGTAGCATAGCCCCTCAACCAAATACGCTACCGCGTACCCCCTCGGATATGAACTACAATTTAAAATGGGATGAAATTTTAGACGCCGTCTCGGCCGTTTAAAGTTCACTTAGCATTTGCAGTCGCCACTCTTAAGCCCTATTCAGTCTACAAAACTTCTAATGTAATATCCATATCTGTGCATAGAAAACATTTATACATATAATGTTACGTTTATGAGTGTAACTATAGACGTGCTTTTGGATAAGTAATTCGATTTATCGACCACTTTTTTTTTTTTCTGTGGGGCTACAGCCCCAATTTTGGCCTAGGCCTACCTCCATGAAACTCTCCGTTTCACTTCGGTTTACTAGATCTTACACATTCGGTAGGACTCCTTGGGCGAGTAATCAGCTCGTCGCAAGGCCTCTACCTGTAAACAAACACAGAAAAACGCACATAAACATTCATGCCCTGAGTGGGATTCGAACACACGATCCCGGCTTCCGAGTGAGCGAAGACAGCGAAGACCGCTCGGCTACTGTGACCGGCATCGACCACTTACAGATCATAACTGAAAGTAATTATAAAGCTAGCTCTAATTCACACACTCACAGTTCACTACAGCACACACTAAGTCTTTTCAGTCTTCTGTATCTTCACCAGTTGTTGCCTAGTAACGGCTTCCAAAGGCGGATTTTCCCCTTATTCTGTGTTCCCGAATTATCCCTATTCCTCAGCTACCAGCTTCTAACAGCAGCAGCTCACAACGACCGAACTGAAAGTCCTCCGAATTACTGCTCACCAACGAACACACTTCACTTTTCTCTGCTTAACTGCACTGCACTCATCAACTGAACTCGGTAGGTCGAGTCGTATAGCCTCAGAGGGGACCACATAGAAAACACAGCTTCAAACAGTACTTCCATTTTTGTGCCCGGACCACTGCCTAGCAACAGTTATTATCTCGTTGTTAATTTCGCGGTCGTTGCCTAACAACGGGTGTATATGCCACAATAAGGAAGTTACTCCATTCTTTTCCCAACCTGAACGGATTAATACGCAAATGACCAGTTTGCGCTCTTGCTCCTCACCCCCCGCTACTCCGTTCTTTACTACATGACTACCCTGCTTAACCTATTGCTATTGTGTAGTTCGGGTTATTTGATTATATTTGTTTTGCTTTCTATACACATTCTTCGTAAAAAAAGGAATACTAATTTGAGTAGCAAGTGGGTGCAGCGGATATTGGGCGGGGACGCAAAACTGCTAGTTTCCCCCTGGTTGATAATACTACAGCTACAACTGTACTCTATAATTTCGTGAAACCTGATATAACAGTTGATGATGATGATGCATTGGGCTCGAAGAACAAGGTGGTTATAAACACGAGGCTGCAGGTTCACCCTACAGGGGAGGGGAAATACGTAAGAATTCCTTCCAGCAGAGGCGCCCCTTATCTATCATCATGCCTATAATCATTTCCAAAAACACTGACTCAAATGAATTTCTGATGGCTGCGTCATTGATAGACCTCACAGGAGATAGATATTAAGTGGCTATTCACATAGGATGCTACGTGAAAGTGAAGGCACCTGTGGAGGACCACTCAACTCCAGCTTGTACCGAGGTCAAGAAAGGAGGAGCTACATCTCCACTCCCACGTTCGTCTTCATGGCTTAATATTTGATTTATTATACACAGGGGCAAATCTATATATCTGTCTGTCCATCCATCCATCAATCAATCAATCAATCAATCAATCAATCAATCAATCAATCAATCAATCAATCAATTAGTCTATCTATCCTTCCGTCCATCAATAAATCAATCAATCAATCAATCAATCAATCAATCAGCATGTCTATCTATCTATCTATCTATCTATAAATCTGTGGTTGTACAGTCCTTCCGGACCTTGGCCGTTTTTTCAGTTTTTATCCATACTCTGGTGATCAGCCCGTCGCAGACGAAACAACACAAACGCATAATAAACCCACACAGACATCCCTGCCTTGAATGGGATTCGAACCCACGACACCAGTGTTCAAGCGGGCGAAGATGGTCCATGCCTTCTAATCTACGTTTTAAAAGAAAGCGGAATTTTAAGGTGAGCAGAGCATTAAACGCTGCAAATAACCTGGAACCATGGCGACAGCCTTACACGCGACAAAGCAATTCAATTTGTTTCGTGCGCCACCCTAACATCTCTAGGTTAACTGATGCACTAACAGGCTCTACCGTACTATGAGAATTGCATCTAATAATTGTCCAGTACACACAGCACAAAATTTTCAATTTTCTTAGTTAAGATATACAGAATACGCTATTTTTGACTGCACTGGAAAAATTGCCATAAGAATGAGAGCCAAATATATATAACAATAATACGAAAGATACATGCAGTTACATGGATCTGCCATTCGTTACATGACTCGGAAGGAAAATGACGTTAAATGAGAATGATTAGTAAAATGGCTGACCGAACATAAAATTCTCATTCCATTGCTGATCAAAATTATGAGAAGCATCAGACAATACATGGAAGAAAAGAAAGAGCAACGTTTAGGCTGACAAACACAAAATACTGCAACGTGATTGAAGGTTTTTGTGCCCAGACCTGGAATCAGTTTGGGCCCTATTCAGTAGATCAGTTTTCTTTTTATGAAGAGCCGGGGTCCAATTCCCAGTAGCACTAAGAGATTTTTGTCTTCTCCGTTACGTCCACACCGGCTTTGGGGCCCATCTAGCCTCCTATACACACGGTACCTGGTCTGTTTCCCCGGAAGTACAGCAGCTGGGGCTGAAGCCAACCACTCAGCTTCATACAGTACCGAGGATAAATGTAATGGAGCTACACCTCTGTTTCCTCGTATGTCTTCATGGCGTGATGTGCACTTAATTAAGCCCAAGGATAACTTTATATTTACCCTAGGTTTCTTTAATGTTAGCAAAAACGTTGTTGACTAGTGAAGGCCTAATTTGAAACTGGAAGCGAAAGAGAGCTCTTGTACGTACAGTACTTTCAATAATGCAATGGCGAAGTAAACGATCAGCTAACTCCATGGAGCTGAGCCCTCCTTGAGAAGTCGTCTTTTGTGCAGTTACTCAAGAATTCTCAACATTTTATGTAACTCGAAAGTTCATTACCGTGTCCACAAGAGACCTCCACTGGTCCCTATCCTGAGGCAGATAAATTCCACCCCATCTTATTATTATAAGATCTATTTTAATAATATCTTCCCACTTACATCTAGGTCTTGCTAGTTATCTCTTTACTTCTGACTTTCCCACCAATAACCTATATGCATTCCTCTTCTCATTATGTGTGCTACATGTCCTACCCGTCACACTGTCCTTGACTTGATCATTCTAATTTTACTTGGAGAAGAGTACAAGTTACGAAGCTTCTCATTATGCAGTTTTCTCCAACCTCCTGTCACTTCGTCTCTCTTCGGTCCAAACATTCTCCTCAACACCGTGTTCTTAAAAACCCTCAGTCTAGGCTTCTCCCTTAATGTCAGAGACAAAGTTTCACACCCATACAGAACCACAGGCAAAGTAGTAGTTTTAATACTAATTTTTAAGTTTTTAGAGAGCAGACGAGAAGACAGAAGGTTCTAGACGGAATGGTAGCAAGCATTACCAAAATTCAATCTCCTCTTAATTTTCCCCCGAATAAAATTTTTATCTAACTCGATTTTGAAATGACCACCAGGGAAATTATAAACGGAAATACAACATGCAAGAAGACATATTTTGTAGTTCAATATCTGCCTTAGGAGACGATAGATCTTCAGTGCCACTGATACTGCAGTGATCGTCATAACGGTTTCGCATGCAGCTAGCTACCTTACCGATATCCATGCAGTCTGCTATTCGCTGTGTGGTTAATGGTTGCTGAAGAACAGGCAATTGAAACGTCTGCAGACATAGCGCCAGCTCCAGCCTCGCAACAAGTGCGGATAAATGTTACTCACTCTTCAGCAGACACCAGAACGAAGACCATGACTTAGTAATTGTCTATTTCTTATCAGATAAGCGAACACAACATTACAAGTTTCTAAAGTATAGGCATGCTACTCGCAAGGTTACTTCTTGTAAGTGACCATCTGCATTTATCATTAATTCTTTTAAATGTTATTTGCAGGGGCGTTTATGCTTGTCCTCCATCTTCACTGCCACTTACACGGTAACTCTTAACCACAGCCACTTTTAATAAAGGTGAAGTTGTCCCTGTGCTTAATTAATAAAGCACCATGACTTGAAGGTGTATGGGGGAGTGAAATTATAACTCCAACACTCTTCATTCGACATTAGATGGATGTGGGTTGTCTGCTTGAAGCCCCTGCCGCTTTATCCCCTGGGAAAAGAGCCTAGTACCCTTCGGATAGAAGGCTGGATGTGCCCCAGAGCCGATCTGGATCTTGTAGAGAAGAGATGTAACTTTGCCCTGCAGTGAATGGAACCCCGGCCATCCAACCAATAGCTCGTCTCTATACTGACTGAGTTATCCTGGCTTCTAACAAATGAGAACTATAAATGAAAGTGATTATTAACTGAACAACAGTTAATGTGGGAGAACGCTTAAAATACCCTTCACATTGAAGCTTGATTTAGGAGAGAAATAATATTTGGGCTTCGAAACCGATCCGTTCGGTAAGAACTGTAAGAATATACTTACAAATAAATCTTGGTATGAAGTAGATATCCCTGAGGTACCATCGTATTATTGACTTTCCCTCATCGATGTATTTCACGATTTTCCTCAGTCTCTCAGAGTTGAATATCTGGATAGCGCCTTCAGTTGCGTCAAGACCATCACCTTCTGCATCCTTACCCATTCAGAATGATCGGCAATTTCATTCGCTACGTAATGTATACAGTTCAATATATTTGTTCATATATTATTGATTTATTTATGGCTTATTTAATGATGCATCGAATTGCTCAATATTTATAGATTTGGGTAAAAGGATAATTAGTGAACAGTAAATGTTAAAGGACATGGAACGAAGCAGTTGTTGTATGATTTGTAGCGCGATCCTGAACGAACTGAAGAAAACAACGTAAAACATCCCAATACAGCCAGACTCGGGGACAAGATCTGAGAGCAGGAGCACCCGAATATGAACTATGAGAGTTAGCCACTGGCTCCATAAGTTCTGTTCGTGTATTTAAAACATGGTCTTTAAAACCCGACATTTAACACGCTTTGCTAGTGCTAAACACCGGTTTGAATATAACGTAACTTGGTGCAGACACCTTGCAGTTAGCCAGAGGCAGTAAAGGTGGTTGTGGTTGTTTTGCTCCTACAAGGTGATATAACTTAAACCATATACTTTGCCGTGTTTGTTTTTCGAAGAAGGAACAGGCACGCCTGGCCGTCACGAGAAGAGAGGCCAGGCTCAATTCCCATTAGCCCTGCGCGTGTCCCGTTTGGGGTACTTATTGCTCGGTCTAACAAGAAAGCACCCCACACGACTCGGGCCTCAGTTTCTCTCGAGAACATCTACATTTTCGAGGTTTCTTAAGCGAAGAATAAAAGTAATGCCCAGGGATTTATTCGTTGCAGGTAACAGGACGAAACCAATAGTTCTGAGTGGTATAAATCCACTTGTATGATTAATTTATAATATGGTAGATCCTTAAATAATATACATAGTCTTCTTCTTCTTTCCCGGCGCTACAACCCCTCTGTAGGTCTTGGCCGCCTCTTCCACGGCCTCGTAATAGCAAATATTTCCGGGGTGAAGTTGTTAGTTCCACGCCAAACCACTCGCCTGGAGGACAAGGAACTACACTTCCTCTGACCCTTACACTTTGACCGGTCTAGCATGGATGGTTCTACCAACAGCTTAATCTCCCGCCAGCATGATTCTCTGGGTCATTGGCGCACGCAAATCTCCTCTCAAAGACAAGGCGGTAATCCTCGGGGAGGACTATACACCCACACAACCTCGCTATGTCACATGTCCCCCAAACTGTATCTTTCCTTCAAGATTTCGAACTAAATTGATGAAGATATTTCTTATCTCATCTATGCATACTACATGTACCACCCACCTTTCCTTTCAGGGTTTGATGGCCCTGATTATAAAATATATTAGATGAGTACACATTATGAAAATCATCATCATGTCGTTTTTTCCAATCCTTTTGTTATTTCCTCTTTCATGCTCCCGAATATTCTCCCCGGCACATTGTTCCCAAACGCTCCCACTTCATATTTCTTCCACAACCCAAGAGACCGAGTTTGATGCCCATATAAAGCAGCAGGTAAAGCAGAGTTTTATATGTTTCAGTCACTGGGGAGTTATACGTAAGGCGGAGAGACAAATATTCCGAACGAATGTATTAAGACGAGTTCTACATTCAGGGATATAACGTTATGTAGTCCCTTGCAAGCCAATCGGCAGTTCGAAGGAACACATCATCTTTTTCTATCTGCCTGCATCGCTCCAGTTTCATGCTTGGTTTGCTTTTCAACCCTGAAGATGGATGCGAGATATTCCTCCTGAACATCACGGAATATATGGCGTTGTATTCCAGGAAATAGAACTATTTATAACTAAAGCTGTGATAACCTGAAACCCAATGCACTGCAATAAACATTCCTTGCATTTCATCTACCTTTCAGGTCTTCGTCTATGTGAGGATGTAGACTGGATTCAGGTGGCTTAAAATAGGGTTTCTGCTCCAGACCCCATGGATCCTATATGTATTGGAAATTTTCTCTTTGTGGCATATCGGCTGGGGCGTGAATCTTACCACTCACAACCAACGCTAAGATTAAGAATGCGTGGAACTTAACCTCCAATCCCCCACGTCTTCATGGTGTGGTCCTTGTTTAAGAACTAGAACAACATTGCCATCAGCAGAACAGTTCAATAGGGGAGGGTGTGGTACTTGGGAACATCGTAATGCAGATTTGAATTAGGTAAAGGGAGGAATAATTCTTGACCAGCTCAGCAAAGATCAGCTTCTTAGAAAGGATACTCATCCATCCAAGTATGGAGTTAATTTTTGATGAGATGTGTAAAAGGTAAAGCCATCCCTGTACCAGGCCGTGAAGGCCCATAGGGTTGTGAGACGTTGAGGGTCCCACATATCTAGACAATCGGCTCAAAGATGGCGGTAAGGTTGTCAGCCTGACGCGCCGGCCGCGCTTTGCTCCCCAGGAAAATTATTTAATTAATTCCTGGTAGTCATTTCTATTAGAGGCTGAGTCGACCCCAGGGCCATAGGGTGGCTGGAAGTATTAGTAGGTTTGTAATAATGGTAAAACTTCCGTGAATGCTTTGAGGTTGTGCACATATTCAGACAGTTTGGCCAACCGTCATGATTTCAGAAACACAGTAGTGCACATAATACACAGAAGAGAATGTTGTTTCAGGATTTGATCAAGGCATGTGTTCCTACATTACTCACATATGGGTGGGAACGGCCTGAGACAATCTGTCACTCCAGATGACAACCAACTTAATAAAGGTGCAAGTGTGAATTAAGGACATCGTATTTACTAAACTGAAGTTCTTAGTGACATCGATAAAGTAGTTACCTGTTACAGATCACAAGTGGAAATGCATATGTATATTTTACGAACATAAAAACAATTAATCAGAAAAGGATTAAGAGAAATGCCACATGTACAGTGCAAGAGGGGGGCACGCTGTAGCGCAGTTGGTGAAGGCACTATAATACAAGCCAGAAGGACGGAGGTTCAAGTCCCTATGAGGTCATTGGAATTTTTTCAATTGACCTAATCCATCCAGCCGCACTATGGCCCTAGGGTCTACTCAGCCTCTAACAGAAATGAGTACCGGGAATATTCTTGGGGGTAAAGGGCGGCAGGCGCGTAAGGCTGACAACTTTACCGCCACCTGTGAGCCGAGTGTCTAGAAAATGTGGGAACCTCAACATCTCACAACCCTAGGGGCCTCCACCAAATGTTACAGGGATTCCTTTGCTTAACAGTGCACGAGACAAGAAGCAGCATTTTATATTATTTATGTTCCGCATTAAAAACATCAAAGAAGATAATATTACACAAAGGGTACCTATTATTAAACTATATCTATGAAGCACTTCGCAGCTAAATTTAAAATATATAGGTATACTTGCTCAGTTTAGGAAGATTGTCTTGTCTTGTGTTTTCTTATTAGGAGAAACAGACGAGCAAAGTATGATAAGCAATGTTCCCTCCTTCACTTGAGTAAGTGTAAATGTGTAAGTGAGATGACTCAGCTTCTGCCACAAAGAAATAAAGAAAGTGTGAGACAGAAAATTCTAATCTTCTCAGATATAACGCCATGTAAAACAGTACCTGAGCTTAATTAATTAAACACAATGCCATGATTAAGCATGTGGAATTTGAGGTATAGCTCCACCATTTTTAAACTGGGCATAAGATGGAGATTAATGTTCAGCTTCACGATCCGGCTGCTTTACCGTCGGAGAAATATTTCACGGTTTCCATTGCAGAGGCGGCTGGTTGGTCAGGCTTTACGGAGAAGAAACAAATTTTTGCCTCCACTGGGCGTCAAACCCCGATTCCTGAATCATCCAACTTGTAGCCAAGTCGTCATACAGACTAACACCGTGTAGTCCGATGAAAGTCAATTAAAGTTTCAAAAGAACATACTGGCTCTATCTTCAGACTGTAAGAGTAAACGAAACAAGAAACCAGCATGAAGCAAATGACAAGGAGAACTTCATGTGTGTTTCATGTTGATTATTTGCTTGGCATATTATTCCAGCCTGAAGAAGGAGGCGATATGCTCTTCCAAAATGTCGACTGACTTTCACAAAAGCACAGGTTCTTATGTCGCTCAGGACAGAACTTTTCTTAACCACAGCTCGGAGAACCTATCGCAGAAAGAAGTGAGTTCTTTCAAGATTGTTTCTGTGCGTTTTGGATAGTTATTAACCTACCAGCACTTACAGGGGGCAAAGTTCTGTAAGTATGATAAACTCGCGCGCAAAACAAAATAGAACCGAGCCCAATGTCACATGATAAGCATATCCACTTGCAATCGTGAACTATGGGCCTCATCAGCGTTCGTGATTAGCTGAAACATTATTTCAGAACGCTGCACCAAATATATTATCGATGGTGACTGAAAGATGCAGTTTGCTTGCCTTGCGTTGACTTCAAACTTCGAGGGGAGAGGTGAAGGTACAGTTGTTCCTGTGCTTAATTAAGCACCATGGTATGCAGATGCATAGGGGAGTGGAGGTGTAGTATTGCACACTCTTAACTTCGGCACTCCACAGATGTTACTTCAACTCCTATGATATTCAATGACGCCGTCTCAACTAATTGCATCTAGCAGAGCCACTTGTCTTGATAAGCTAGTAATAGTTCAGTCAAGACAGTTCATATCTTCGAGGAAGTTCACACTTCAGCTCCAATTTCAGAGATTTACAGGAGTGACGTTAACAGATTACTACTACTACTACTACTACTACTACTACTCAAACTCCGTGGCCTGTAATCCACAAGCGAACTATACCGACCGAGCGACCGCAACTTGTTGGCTAAGTTAGTATAATAATAATAACAATAAAAATAAATTGTAGAACTGTAAGTCTTTAAGAATACAGTAGGCTTCATGAGTTCCATCCTGAAATCCTTGTTTCTTGTATATTACGGGGAAGCGTTAAAATGGTTTACCATGAAGCATAAGAAATCCATACAGCTGTACGCCATTGATATTGGAATTTTTATTCTTGTGTAACGCTGAACAGAGAGGCAATGCGCAGTATTTAAGGACAATTACCAGGGCAACGCCAGCCGGCCAGCCTGCCATCATGCACGGTACAGCGACTCAAAACAAAACACTACGCCGGTCGCTCAGTCTACTTAATTACACCAGCTCACCGCACCTTCAACTGAGCGACTGCAGCTCTCAGACGCGATACTACTCGTACTGCAGCGCGACTGAATAACGGTCTCACAATTGCTAGTTCTCTCTTCTCGTTAAAATCGACATGTCTGTCCACGGTAGCGTGTAGCTGAGTAAGAGATTCATGAATGCAGGCATAGTACACGCGCTCATTTTACAAATAAACATAGGAATAACAATTTTAGTCTTCTCATGTGCCTGTGAAGATGAGTCAGCTAGTTTTCCTGCTCCCTTCGCTGCCTCAGCTATCCCTGTAACAGGCAGTGGAGGCCCACACGGTTCTGAGACGTCGAGGCTCCCACTTTTTCCAGACAATCGCTTCGCAGATGGCGGTGAAGTTGTCAGCCTTACGCTCAGGTCGCCCTTTACCCCCCAAGAATATTCATGGTACTTATTTCTGTTGAGTCGACCACATGGCCATGGTGCGGTTGGAAGTAGTAGGTCAATTGAAAAATCCAGTGACCTCATCAGGAATCGAATCCGCGACCTTCCGGCTTGTAACATAGTGCCTCAACTAACTACGCTACCGCATGCCCCATACCTATACAGAATTAAGGCAAAGAAAGCTAAGAAAAGGGTCTTCGGTTATAACACAATCTGGACGTCCGACAGACCGTCTATATTCAGCCTAACCCTTCATGGAGTGCGATACTATTAAAAACGGTCATTGAAATCATCAATGGGATTCGACCTATTTGCGCGTCTCTTCAGCCTTTAACTGAGATTATAATTTCGATTTAAAACAGGGCACATATCGTCAGCTGAAAACTTTGATATCACTTCTTATTTCTGTGGGTCCAGTTTGCAGTATATTTACTCTGTGACTTCGCTTCGAGTTGTGGTCAGGCTGGTCGTACGGTAGGATGTCAGATTCTTACGCAAATTGGTTGTTGTGGGCATATTCTGAAACTTTAGACAAGTGACACTGCACAACTGCAATTCCCAGATCGTCTCTGTCTTTCTGGACTGATTGGATGTGGATCTCTGGAATATTGGGAGAAAATTTATTGGGGAATATTTTGTTTCTGTTCGTTAAAATCTTGACAAACATTCACTAAAATTTCTTGTGACAACATTAAACAAGTGCATTACAGTGCAACACGAAGAATTTCCAAGTCATTGATTCCGTATTTTGTATACTTAACTGACCTTGGTGTTTACATTTTTCACGTAGAAATACATTACGGTAAAACAAGCTGCAGTATGGATACCTCGCTACACAGTTAAGAATATTTTACCTTTTTTTTTTTGTTATTTCGTTAAACATTCATATATTTACAGATTTCTCTGCACAATAAAGGTAATGATGCTGGATCAGATTATGACAAAAGAATAACGGATAAAATTCTACAAAGCTGACTGCAGATAGGTCTAATTTTGCCAGTAGATCTACTAACAATAGCCCATCTGTCATCATTTTCACGAAAAACGCTTATTTATATGAATTTATTAAAACGCGAACATTGTACGTATTTTTAGCCAACTTTCCTTTGTTGAAAAAAATAAAAGCATTCTTATGAGATCATCTTGTTCTGTGTGTGAATGTGTGTTCTCCTCTAACGTTGCTGGGCAACAGCTTCTAACACGTTCCGACCGCAACTACTACACAAGCAAGAGCAAGAGGACTATTGGACACTGTGTTTTCTACACGATAAGTGTCATATTCAGTACACAGTTAAATGACATTATTCGAATCTTCCTGTGTGGGGGCTGGATCGAATGCCTCGACTGTAGCCCTGCGAGTCGTAGGAAGTGACGAAATTGGAACCCTGGGGCTATAACCGAGCCACACTGCTCCTGGGAGATACAAATACTGGGATCTGGTCCTTTGGTTGTGGGAGTCTCGAACCTGAGACAGTAAAATAAATATGGTCGTGAGTCTCGCGGTCTCGGACCTGAGAATAACTGCTCTGGCGAGTACCAGCAGCATTTGCAAACGACAGACTCACCCTCTCGTGAGAGAGGATATTATGTGAGGCCCATAACCATAAGTGTTCAGTAATAAAATAAAGTTACTGGTCGTGAGCCTCAGTGGGGATTGTCTCCAAGACGACAGTCGTAAAGTAACTCTGATTCTGAAAGTAGACGATTATTTCGAGCCGAAATATTGGTCTCACAATTCAGCTAGAATAGTGAAACAGTAAAAAGAAGATCATGGGTCACGTTGGGCCCGGAAGAAAGAATAGCTGTGCTGGCGAAAGTCAGAAGCAATTTACCCAATTATTTCTTCCCAGAACTTCTAGTTCTAATGTGTGATGTAATTGTCACACTGTTAAACGTGACTGGGTTGAGAGTATACAGAACTCTAATATTTCAAAAAACTAAAATCTATAGAGCCCAATTAAGCACACGCATATAATATGTGGGGCTACAAATGTTTTAAGATTAACTATTACGTTTGTTATTGTTGCTATGCTCTAAATATGGAACTATGTACGACCATTTTAGGAAACAAGGCTCAGACAGAATCAATAAAGAGTCAGGAGCAGGTGTGGGCTATATTGTAGGACGGCAGTTGATTAAAGGCTTTATACGTCCCCAAATATTAAGCTAGAAATGGAAATACTGTGTAAGTTAGAGGACAAGTGCAGTTTGAAAAGCGTTGCTACTTGAGTAGTCCGCAACCCCCATTAGAGTGAAGGTGATTTCTTCTAGTTTTGGTGACACGCTCCAGGAAACACCGACAATCACACGAAAGAGCGCTGTGTCGCATAGCTATTAGTGCTAAAATGACATAAGACACACTGCAAACATATTCTTGTTAAAAACTACAGTAAAGTACGTACCGGTTTGTATTGGCACATTCATGACTGGTTTAAGGACTTTGTAAAGCTGCTTCCTTTTATGATACTAGGAAGCCTCATGAAGAAGGCCAAGCTAGGATGAAACATTTAAGGCAATGCAATGTTTTAAACAATCAAAACCTGGTTAGTTGTCGGCTTCCCACTGTGGCGTCCGGAGTTTTATCCCAGTTAAATTCATATTAGATTTATGAAGGTAAAGGTAAACATATCCCTGTAGCAGGCCGTGGAGGCCCATAGGGTTTTGAGACGTCGAGGCTCCCACAGTTTCTAGATAACTGGATCACAGGTGGCTGTGAGGTTTCTAGCCTTACGCGCCGGTCGCCTTTTATCCCCAGTAAGGTTCGTGGTACTCATTTTTGTTAGAGGCTGAGTCGACCCCAGGGTCATAGTGCGGCTGGAAGAATTAGATAATTTAAAAAATCCAATGACCACGTCGGGATTCGATCCGGCAACTTTCCGGCTTGTAGCCTAGTGCCTCAACCAAGTATGCTACGACGCGCCCCTTCATATTAGATTTATGGTGGTAAAACATGGCGATGAAATAAGTTTTCTTCGAGTACTTCTGTTTCCCCTACCAACCATAATTCCACTTTTTCTTATTGCTAGTGGGGTGAGACTAAGTCCCTTGTACCGCGGCCACTTCTGGCCTACTATACCAGCCCCAGATGATAGGTAAGGGTGATTGTGCAGCAATTGGTGGAATGAAGATTGGCAGAGGAAACCGAAGTACTCGTAGAAAACCTGCCCCAGCGCCACTTTATCCACTACAAATCCCACTTGACCAGACCTGGGATAGAACGTGGGCCGCCGCGGTGGGAAGCCAGCGACTAACCTCTTGAGCTATGGCGCGGCCTATAATTCCACTTACTGCGTCGTTAAATAACCACATTATTGTAACTTGAATACGTCATGAAGGCGAAAAAGAAAAATTTCTTGTATTCTCAGTACTTCAGCATTAGGAAGAGGTAAACTATCAGCTTCACGTTTCGAAACCTTACAAGCAAGAAAAGAAGACCTGACACCCACTGATAATTTAGTTCGCTCTGTTTAATGAGTAAGTTTCAGCTTACCTGTAAGCACAAAATGGAAGGATTCAGGCAATGAAGAAACATCAGTGAGAGCAGTTAATTGCACTGGATCGGCAAGGAAATGCCAAGGTCTATGTGAAGGAAATGCCTAAGAATCTCCCGGAAAATCTTGCGGAGAAACATAAAATCCTCTGAAGGAGGTGACCCTCAACTGGAATTCTAATTTGGCAAGTGAGGAATTTTGCATTTGACAGGCACAGATACAGTGGCCTATTTTAAAATAGTATGGCGTCATATCTATGGGAAGATCTGAAGTAACCTTCAGTTTTCTGGTGCTGAATTCGATATCTCCCAAATGCAAGTCAAACGTTTCACCGCTTTGCCAACCAATTAATTGGGAGATAACAGAACTAACCGTAGATGGGGGGATAATATTAAAATGGAACTTAGACAAATAGGAAGGAGTTGCACGGGCTGGATTCACGTAGTCCATGATAAGGACGAGTGACGGGCTCTTGTTAATATGGTAATGAACTTTCGGGTACCATAAAGACTTGGGAATTTCTTCAAGTAACTGAATAATCGGTGGCTTGTAAAGAAGGACTCAGCTGCATGGAGTCAGTACTGTTGTAAACTCACGTAAGTTGCATAGGGTTTATATAAGGTAGACTTAAGTGTAGTTTCGTTAAGGTAGAATTTTGTACCAAATTTCCAATAACAAACACACTTTGTATGCACATTAGTTATAAAGTTTCGTGTTAACAATTGTAATATTCTGTTGGGCAGATCCTCTGAAGGTTGTTCCACTGTCTAAGGGCGCCTATTGGACCTGGAATTAAAGCTCGGCGCGTTCCTAACCACAGTACTCGATAGAAGTGAATTGTCTATTTATATGATCCCTCAGATATTTGATGGGATCTGAAATCTTGTCACTGCTGATGATCAGATACTAGTCATCCAACACGTAACTACTGACAAACTTGGCTCTCTCAATTCCTACATTTTATAAACATCAATGATTGAATCTTAAGGTTTGAAGTCTTCAGACTCTTTCCGTCAGAAACCTGCAATCTGAATACTTTTAAATGTTTAATGTAAATTATAAGAAATCAGTAAATCACTAGGCACGTGGAATCTGAACATGTGTCGCTGTTGCTCTGAGGATAACGCGCGGCTTCTCAGTAACTCGTTGGAACCTTCTTAATTCATTACTCTCGGCCCGTCAAGCAGTAATATCACACAGCGGCCGACAGAGGCGCTCACGTTGATGCGATATGAAGAGTCACCGAACAGTGAACACGAACTAACTGCAAATGTGTGAGGCCACGGGTCGAGTCCCACAGCCGCCCTCCGCCCTCTTTCGCCAGCGGCGCCTTCTAACTACAGAGTTCTAGTGAGAATCAGCTGCCTGGGTGGAAGCATCGAGGAAGAAAATAGAGTAAGAAAGCATGGAGGACTGTGGTTGTACTAACGCCGAGGCAAAAAGTTCCCAGTAGGAAATGGACAAGGGGATGGGTCCTTCCAGTTCCACTCTGGATGTCGTGACCTAATTTATCAACGCCTCTTCCGGGAATCAAATTCAGATTTTCCAAATTTTTATCCTTCGCTTAAAAATAAAGCTATCAAAACTCCATAAAATACGTCCCAAAATCCACCCTCATCGAATTTACACATATATATAGTTACGAGTAGGTGGTTTGCGCGTGGCTTATAAGACGGGTTTTGGGTTGAATGATTGAACTTATTGACATCATATACATTCAACTCGGAACTACAAGCAGTTATAGCGCTATCGCTATTCTACAGACTTTACAGGTCACTACTACGCACGCACTACGATTCTCAGTATTCACTAGTCGTATCCTGGCAACGGATTTATATACGTCTCACTTTAACTTCAAATCACAAGTGAAGTCTTCTTTTCACAGCCTAATTCCCTTCTTCTCATTATTCTGCAACTGCCAATTCCGAAGACTCTACTCAGTTCAATTCCCCTGTTCCCAAGCTCATATCTTGACAGGCTGACGTCCCGAAACTAGACTCTTCACTTTATGCTGCTGAACACTTCTGTATAAGCACTTTGCACGGACAACGTAGAAAACATAGCCTAGCGTGTTAAGGAGGCGTGTTTACTGATCCGTTGCCGACCAACTGATGTCTCATTATTGCACGAGAATATGTTTGCCTAGTCGTTGCGTAACATTGGATCTAATACGTCACAATACGCACGACTAGGAGCATTAAGCTTTCACAATTTCCTCTACAGGAAATATTTCGTGTTTTTCTTTCAAATTTCTTTTGCTAATGGAGGGCTTATTGTTAAGCTCCTCACAACAATTTTCTTTATCGGCAGGAGTGATGGCGCAGAGAACTGCTACGTTTTATTGACGACAAATCTGGACATTAAATGGAAGTGAGTAATGAGATTCATGCATCGAACGCCTCACCCCCGTATCTAATTATGGGACACATTGGGATGAACCCCTGGGCCACTGGGTCATGAGTAGACAGCCAGTATCCCTGGCTGTAAGCAACCCCTGGTTTTTCAGCACGTAATCACTGATCTACAAAGGCCCTTACACACACACACACACCACCCTTAGCGAATTTCTCACTCTCTTGTATGGTTAAATTACGTGATCCATGAATACAAGTGTTTTATTGATGTATTCAAAAAATTATTCCCTGAGAATTTCAATGTCAGTTATATTTTTTAATTTTATATAGGTCTACAGTAAACAAACATTTTTAGCATATCTAAAAAGAATAGATTCTAAAGGGTTCTGACGATGGTGGATTACACACAGAATTACTGGGGTTTTGGATTTTTTTCAATTGTCCGGAATTTTAGGTAATAGAGGGCACGACGTTTCGGAAACAGATCCAGTTTCCCAAACGTCGTGTCCTCTATTACCTAAAATTCCGGACGATGGAGAAAGTCCAAAACTCCAGTAATTTTGTCTACAAAGAATACTCCCCCAGTCATCAACGTCAAGAGGCTTTTCAAAAATTTAAACTTACACGGAAGCAGAACGAAATGTCCACAGGTCTGTCACAATGTTACAAAGTCCCTTCTTCATGGAATATCAGTCACAAAGACAAGGTCCAACCCCCATAATAACACGACATCGCATCTATAAATGTTATTAGGGCCGGTTTTGTACTGCAGACTGACAGTTCGTCACAGTATGAGGCGTTGACTGTTCGTTCAACCGGTTTCTCAAAACCCTCTTACACGGGTCTTTTCTCACATAGGTTTTAAGTCACTCTTCAAGCAACGAGGAGGCTATCCAATTGTTTTATGACCCTACTGACATCTGATGACCTATATGTGTCAAGTACTACATGACTCTTGCGATATTTAGTACTGAACGTGGTTCAGTCGATATTTTCTGCAAGGCATATAATTCTTGAATTATTCTACTAACATGCAGAACGCCAGCTGGGATAGCGTAGTCGATATAGCGACTGGCTACTGGCTGAACGACCAACAGGTCGGAGTTCGAGTTCCTGTGGGGGCAGGAATTTTAATTTCCCATGTAGTCCAGACCTCCCCTGGAGTCCACCTAACCTACTATCCAATGGGTACCTGGGACTCTTTCTCCAGGGGGGGTTAAGCGGTAGGAGCGTGAAGTTGACCACTCACCTTCAGCTAGTACCGAGGTCAAGAATATGTGGATCTATACATCCACTCCCCCATAAGCCTTCATTTAATTAGTTTTTTTTTTCTTTTTGCACTACAGCCTCAATTTGGGTTTTCGCCTACCTCCATGAAACTCTCCGTTTCACTTCGGTTTACTAGATCTTAGACATTCGGTAGGACTCTTTGGGAGGGTGATCAGCTCGTCGCAAAGCCTCTACCTGTACACAAACACAGGAAAACGCATACACACAAACTAAATATCCATGACCTGAATGGGATTCCAAACCACGATCCCGGCTTCCGAGCCAGCGAAGACCGCTCGGCTACCGTGACCGGCAGTGTATAAGGATAGTACATAAGAATTCAGTTCGTACCTCACAGGAAACAGATCCGAACCCACGGTCCCGGCTTCCGAGTGAGCGAAGACAGTATATGCCTTAGACCGCTCGGCTATCGTGACCGGGGATTAATTAGTTAGTTTTATGTAATTGTTATACAACTCTACTGGCACCCAATAAGGTACGCTATGTAAGACCTGCCTGATTCTACTAACACCTGGTAGGCTATCATACGCAACTATTGCATGTTTCTACCGCTATGTGCGAGGTAGTTTGCTATACAATAAATCTTCTAATATCTAGGACGGCCTACAATTGTTCTGTGACTCCATGGCATGCAGACATGTTCTAAAACGGTGAGATGATTCTATCAGCAACGCGTAAGCTTCACAATTGCTGTGTGACTAGTTCAGCACTGCCATTGTATTTGTCGTGTCCTCCACTGGGATCTTGCATATTCAGTAATTGTTATGTGGCTACAAGCAACAAAAATAAGACCTACAGTTACTGAATGACTCCCATATGTGTAATATCTAGCACGCTCTAAACTTGATTCAACTAATTTAAGCTTTACAATTGTTAGATAAACCTACTGTCATCAGCCAGGATTTGTTACGTGAGTCGCTAGCATGTACAGTTCTGCATAACAATTTAGGGACATGCGCAAATTGATAAGTGGTTCTACAGTCATCTAGCGTTGTCTACAACTCGTAATTTATATTCCTCCAAAGCAGAAAGATACAATTTATTTATCTTGTGCTAAAAGGTAAAAATGTTAAAGTTGTCCCTGTTCGATTTGTTTCATTCTGGTACGTCACACTAACAATATCATAAGAAGTTAAACAGTTCCGTCCAGTGTGACTGATGAAGTTTTTCCTTTTTAATCTTATATCCTTTACATGTTTCGGTCCTATAGACTATTTTCAGAAGGATATCAATATAATTAGAAACCACTATTAGAATATGTTTTGTGAATATTCAGTTGCAGTATAGTATAAATACATAGTTTGTGACACGGGCAGTAATGTCAATATAAAGCTGGAGACCGTGTGTCACTTATCTTAATACGTGAGTTGTAGATAGTGATTCTAAATTATTGTCAGGATATCCGTATATAGGCCACGGAAAATCCGACAATAATTTAGAATCACCCTGTATTTTATGCAGTCAGGTGTTCTGCATTCAGTGATCTCCGTCCTACACGTGTGGCAACAAACGTAGATGCAGGCTTTTGCATGTTTCACTATCGGCTTCAAAAATTAGTATCTACCTTATTCAAATACATTCGTATCCTTGTCTTCCAAATTAAGTTCCAATATTGAATTCACAAAAACTGTTTATATAAAACTCATTTCGCTTCCGAAAAACATGTTCTCCTTTTACTTGAGGGAAACTTTCTGTGTAACAATTACGTATGACTAAATTTTGGAATGAACAAGATTCGTTTACAAACTAGGATACAGAAAGGTGTTTCTGAGTAAAAAGGACTTTTTTCTTACAACATCTGACTTTTAATAACATGAGGTTTCATTTGCGGTTTTTTTTTGGGGGGGGAGGAAACATGAGGAACAGCTGGGTTTATACTCGTATAACAGCCGAGAGCAGAACAAAACAAAATATTCAGAATTATGTTACAGTCCTCCACCTGTTGCTAACAGACAGACAGGGGATGCAATAAAATGTGGTTTGTACCTCACCGGAAATAACAAACAAGCACATGAAACCACAGGTGGCGTAATAAGAAAAAGGCTGTCCACTGACTTGCTACTTGGTGATCACAGATTATATGTTCCTTTATCTCTGCTACGTTTGCTGGTGCCACTGTGAAGAATGCAGGAACTTCTGGAAGCGAAACCGAAATCCTTCTTCATGAGGAGCTTGCAGCATGTTTCAGCTAACTGCATTCAGATAAGGAAAAGTGGAAACAACGTAATTTTCATTTGCATAATTTCATGTAGGTATAGCAGGCGTGGAGTGAAGAATTGACTCCATTAGCCACAGATCAATCCAAGTGAGATAATATTCGGAAGTTATGAATATTTTTGGCACGAACACCACAAAAGCATACTCTTGGTACGTAGGTAAACAACGAAGCACGGGGACAACTTTAGCTTTACTAGAAAGAGGTATTGTACCTGACAAAATGCTACTGATTTTTGCATTTGAAATTCTCCTGTGACTGACCACCAACATAACGACTAACAAGGGTAGCTGTTGCTGTTAAAATTCTGAACGTGAAGTTAAGTTAAAAGAAGGTAAGGCCATCCCTGTAACAGGCCGTGGAGACCCATAAGTTTGTGAGACGTCGAGGTTCCCACCTTTTCAAGAAAATCGGTTCACGGACGATGGTTATGTTGTCAGCCTTACGAGCTGTCCACACTTTAGACCCCAGGAAGGTTCCTGTTACTCATTTCTGTTAGAGGCTGAGTCGACCCCAGGTCCATAGTGCGGCTGGAAGGATTAGGTCAATTAAAAATTCAGTGACCTAATCGGGAATTGAAACCGTGACCTTCCGGCTTGTAGGAACGAACTATGCTACAGCGTGCTCAAACATTTCTGAGTCGATAACGGATTGTACCCGACAGTCTGCTGTGTTCCTGGCCAATTACAATTCGTGACTTTGTTTTGTATCCCAATATAAGCACACATACACTCTTGATTAGCAAACACTCTACTCGAGGAAGGCCAAAGCAAGTTCCTCTAAAAATTCTATGAATTTTACCATTTACAATTCATGTTATGTCCAAAGAACTCTACACTGATTTGAGATCTGATTGACGCATAATCACGCTGAAACTGATGACAGGAAGGAAGACCTTGACACAGACAACAAAATTCTCTTTTATCGTCGTACACAATGTATATCCTTGGTGGGCATTGCACGGTTACATCGGTATACTCACGCAAGCTATTCTCCGCGTTCTGCTTCAAGATCTTCACGCAGACCGGAGCGTAGGCGCATGCGCAGGCGCCAAACCACTTTAATTACAAATATTTACTTATCTGTGCGACGGTACATGTAACACGGGGAAAATTAATCAGGCTGCTGTTCATTTTTAGCCACATGAGACTTTGTCGTAGACTCACTATTGTAAGGTACGTTCTCAGCTGTTATAAATAATTAGTTATAATTATATAATAATTAATATATTAGTTTATTATTATAAATAATAAACTAACAACATCAATCTTCAGTGGTTATTCAACCAACCACTGTACCTTCTGGTCACTGAAGCAGCCACCGGTTCCTATCCTCAGCCTGATCAATCCAGTCCATACCACCCCATCCATCTTAATATTATCCTCCCATCAACATCTAGATCTTTGTAGTAGTCTCTTTCCTTCTTGCTTTCCTTCAAAAACCTTGTATGAATACCTCTTCTCTTCATGCATGCTACATGCCCTGCCAATCTCATCCTTCTTGATTTGATCATTCTATATTGGTTTTCACTGATTCTACTGCCCCCTTGTGTCCTGACTTTTGATTTTTTCCGTTTCATGACCATTTTACAGGTTGTAGGACTCCTTGGACGAGTGATCAGCTCGTCGAAAAGCTTCTACCTAAACACAGGATCACCCACAGAATAAACACATACACATCCATGCCATGTGTGGAATTCGAACTCATGATCCCGACTTCGAGTGAGAGAAGACAGTACATGCTACTGTGACCGACTCATTCTAATTATATTTGACGAAAAGTCAAGTTATGAAGCGCCTCATTATACTGTTTCTCCAACCTCCTGTCACTTAAATTCTCTTCGGTCCAAATGTTCTCCTCAGCAACCTGATCTCAGACACCCTCAGTCTATGTTCCTCCCTTAATGTCACAAGTTTCACACCCATACGAAACCACTAAAAGCAGAATCTCCTGGATGTTGCATCTTAGTCCACTTCATTTTCCTTCATATTTAGTCTTCAGAACATCAGGTACACAACACCTCAGTGAAAGCCTTCATTGTGTAAGTTCCTAGGTTTCCTTGTTAGATATTCTTGTTCATTAACCTACAAATTCAGTCCTTCTTTCAAAGCAAGCGGTTAAATGACGGATCCGCGCAGAACAGAGACATGAATCAGAATTTTCGTTGATGTTCCAAACTAAAGTATTAGTTTCGTTTCCTTGTTTCATCTGCCTTTAATTTTGTTATAATTTTCTTCGTTTCTGTTATTCTCAGGCTTAAAAAATATGTCATATTCTGAAAGGTTTTATTGGGTTGGTAGACCTGTGTTTTAATAAGAACTAAAATTTTTCCACGATGCTTTTTTATTGCTAGTGGGGTGGGACTAAGTCCCTTGTACAGTACCCACTTCTGGCCTATTGTGCCAGCCCCAGATGATAGGTGAGTGTGATTGTGAAGCAACTGGTGGAATGAAGATTGGCAGGGGAAACCGAAGTACTCGGAGAAAACCTGCCCCAGCGCCAATTCTTCACCACAAATCTCACTTGATCAGACCCGGGAACGAACCCGGGCCGCCGCGGTGCGAAACCAGCGACTAACCGCTTGACCTATGGCGCGGCCTTCCCACGATGCTTAATAAAACTTTGCTTTATTCTCTATTCATTTCCAGATTCATCATTCAAACCGATTTACTCCTACTTATCAGCGGCAATTCAGGCAGCGCGTTTATACTGAGTTTCTGTCTCCCTTTATGTTCATCAGTTAATCTACAGCTCTGAACACAAACCACATACATAATTAATTATCCAGAAATATAATTTAAGAAGAGTTAATTTAAGAAATTAATAAGTCATTACCAGAGAGTCGCCTAGCTTTTCTTGGACAGAGAGGTACCAACACATTTTACAAAGAAGCAAATTTCCCGTTTCTTTACAGCCGAAATTATCTCAGTCAATGTCATTAAAACCAGTAACTCACCGCCATTTTGTATGTCAGCGAGCAACCGAGACTGTCTACTGTCAGTGAGTTACCAATCTCTCTTCTTTTAAACTTAATGAATACAAGTATACTCTAAAGGGCTCTGACAATGGTGTATACCACTCGGAATTAGGGTTCAGAGACTTTGTGTTTTCAAAATACCGGACGACGGACAAACTGCAACACTCCAGCAGCACCGGGTGCTAAACGCTGACAGTCCGTTCCGATAAGAAGAGACAAAGCATATGTTCATAGTTAGGTTATGTAACAATTTTATTTGTAATATTTCAACTGGTTATGGCATCATTTCCATTTTATATATGCCATACACGATCTGTCTTGAGAGATACTTTACATCCATTTTGTGTTTTAGTATTACACTAAAAATGGGTGTTAAAAACTAGAGACGACAGTCACAGGATCTGTGCGAAAGACGAGCAATTGTAACTGAAGTCAAGGTTCGTCACGGATTGCAGAGCCAGCAGAATAATACTAATATCAACAATAATAACACTAAATAAAGTGGGAACTATGTTAGACCGTTAGCAAAACTACTCAATAACACGTAAAACTCATTCTTAACCATTCTATTGAAATAGGTTTGATAATGGAGCATGACTGACACTGAAGCTTAACCTTTGTACTAAAAACAACAAAGAAAGAACTCCGTGGCTTGAGTGCGCAAGGGAACTATAACGACCGAGCGACCGCCGCCTATCGGCGAAGTTAGTGCCACCTTTTAACAGATAGAGGGTGTCGCGTAGTCAGCGCAACGAATCCCCACGGCCGTTAATTTCGGTTTTCTAGACCGGAAACCTTTTGTACTACTACAAATAAATTTTTGTTTGACTCAGCTTCTAACACGAAGTTTATAACAATATCCAAATGCAGTCAGTCACTTCTCTTCTGCTTAACAATGAGAATATCGGTGCATCTTCAGTTAACAATCCTTCTGTTCAACTGAACATGCGCTATCAATGGACTTGAAGATAGACTGCATAAAGAGGAGATTTGTGTGTATCAGGATATGAGCCAATCTTCTGGTCCCTAACAGCAAACAGGCCTGTAGCAATTGATCTCTCTTTCTACTCCTCAAGTTTGGTGAGTCACTCCTTCTCACCGATGTACCTAGTATCTCTGTAGAGGGTGAGACAGTCTCTCTGCAGTCCACGAGCCACACAACTGTAGTTATGGCCAACGTAAGTGGCACTTTTCAGCCTTTGAGACACCTGTCAGGAGGGCTCACACCTATTGCATGCCTGTTATAGAACGACACTTTCTGTTATCTGAGACCGATTTCAAAGCACTTTTTGCTTAGTTCCTATGGTCGGAAGGAAAAGCAACTCGCACTGACGTCACGTTACGGACTTGTCAGAGTGACACAGGTTCTGTTGCGATAATTCTATCTCCTTCCAACGCCCGTATCTGGAAACCTCACTCAGATATGCGTTTAGAAATTCAAAATGGCTGGGGCATTTGTTGACACGGCATGGTTTTGTTTAATAATTACACAGTGTTCGAAGTTATCTAACACCTGCCACAGATAACGTGAACAAGCCAAAATGGCCGGCCCCCCAACAATTACATTATTAAATGAAAGTTTCTTTAGAGTACACAAAAACAAGACGATATGATATAATGTTAAGAATCCTATATACGAAATAATTCGTTAATTACGTAACACTGTTAACTAAGCCGTACTTTATTTCTGTAAGAAATGAAAGACGAATTCAGAATTAGAATAGATGGGAACTTGTGTCCTTAAAATTAATTTGTTTTCATTGTGTAAAGCTTCTGAAACAATGTTCTCGATACGTTCCCGCTGTGTGTGGGGGGGTTCAGAGTTCAATCAACCCCTCCCAAATGCCTGAAACTTAACGTCCTTATTTTGTTAAGAAATAGATGTCCGTTAATGAAATTCGAGATACGCACGTGGATTCTACAACTACAAGGAGTTACACGACAAAACTAAATTCTGCGATTGAGTTTATATATAATTAACTAATTGAACGCAATCTATCTATTGCTCTATAGCCCTTTGCTGGACCTTGGCCGTTTTTTTAATTTCTTAGTCATATACACCGGCGGTAGGACACTTCGAGCAGGGTATCAGCCCTTCGCAAGGCAGCTACCAACACATAGAACAACATAAACACAGAATAAACGCACTCAGACATCCATGCCTTCCCAAGAGAGCGAAGACAGTTCATAACTTAGGCAGCTCTACCACTGTGATCGGCAGCTGAACTCCATGGAGAAGAGAAATTCTGAAGTAAGTAGTTGCTTGGCAAAGTCAAGAAATCAGTTCTATTAATAGAATACGGGCATATGATCGTTTTGACAAAATACATAAGTTGGGGCCGCGCCATAGCTCAAGCGGTTAGTCGCTGGCTTCCCACCGAGGAGGCCCGGGTTCGATCCCGGGTCTGATCAAGTGGGATTTATGGTGGACAAAGTGGCGCTGGGCCCGGTTTTCTCCGAGTACTTCGGTTTCCCCTGCCAATCTTCATTCCACCAATTGCTCAACAATCACCCTCACCTATCATCTGGGGCTGGTACAGTAGGCCAGAAGTGGCCGCAGTACAAGGGACTTAGTCCTACCCCACTAGCAATTATTTATTTCTCACTCCTCGTATGTGGCCACCTCTATGTTCTAGTGGTCAGAGTTCCTGGCTACAGATCCAGAGGTCCAGGTTCGATCCCCGTGGCTACCAGATTTTCTGAGAAGTAGTGAGTCTGAAACGGCGTCCACTCAGCCTCGTGAGGATAATTGAGGAGCTATTTCAAGGAAATAGCGGTTCTGGTCTAGAAAAGTCCAGATTAACAGCCGTGAGGATTCGTTGTGCTGACCACGCGACACCCTCCATCCGATAAAGTTGGCACTAACATCGCCGACAAGCAGCGCTAGCTCGGTCGGTATAGTTCACTTGCGAACTAAAACCAAGGAGTTTTTTTTTTTTTTGTTTCTTGAGTGAGAATATAACCATTAACAGCTATGAAGTATCGAAGTGTTCGACATTTGTTGTTCTGCAGAATGGCAAATTTCTAAAATCAAGAGTTGGAATTAGAAGCCGCAACCATCGTAACAAATATTTGAGGTATGATTACAAGAGGAGCATGCGCTGCAGACAGTGAAGAGAGACCACTGCTTTGTCACAAGTAGGTTCCAAGAACTGCCTTAGAATCAATTTGGTCCTACTTGAGTTACAGGCACGTTTAGAGCACTCGACAGTGGTAATTATTTGTTGCTAAATGACAGCGACGATTTTGCAATCCTAGACACAGGCAATAGCCTACGTAATAAATGAGTGAGGTAATATTTTCTAGAAGTCCTTGGGACACTTAACACAGCACTTACATGTGTTCATATATAACACTACTGATGAATAGGAATTTTTAGAAATAATTACTAAAGCAATTTCTTTCATCTTTTGCCGCCCTCTCTTCTTACGTCAGGGTGTAGAGAAATTTATTCGAACATACCTTGCTAGACTGTCTTCTTCTTTTGTCATGGATTCGCGATGAAGTATGTGCATATCCGCGGAAACCAGCAGCGCAACTTTCATCTCTGCGTACTGCAATTGCCATTGTCCCATGTCAATAAGGATACAGACCATTACGTAAGGGGTAAAGGTAAAGTGTCCCCTGTGCTTATCTAATTAAACTCTACGCTATGAAGGCGTATGGGTGAGCGGATGTGTAGATGCACATTTTCTTGACCGCGGCACTAGATGGAGGTGAGTGGTCAGCTTCACGCCCCGATTGCTTTACCCTCGGGGAAAGAGCCCCCGGTATCCAATGGACCCCAGAGCCGGTGTGGACGATCTGTACAAGAGAAAATTCTTACCCTGCCAGGACTCGAACTCTGACTGCTCGGCCGTCCAACCCGTAGGCAGTCGCTGTACCTACTGAGCTACCCCGGCTCACACGTAAGCGGTTAAGACCTAAAATATTTATAAGGGAAAACCTGATGGGTGTGAGGTACAAAACGAAAATTAATGCCCTGCAACTGTTTTAGAACCGTACGCATGCGCCTGTTTATAAAACTAATGAAGGGACTGTATGGGTTCCGATCCCTTCGAAGGTAACTCCAAATTCTCGTCTCAATGGAAATTGAAACATGGCTACAAACAAATGACACTTGTGCCGAGAGAACAGAGCTGCATGGTTTAGACATTGCGAGACCCTCAGCTTGTAGACAACTGTCACACATTCTAACGTCAAAAAGGATTAAAAAAGGTAAAGTTGTCCCTGTACTTAACCAATTAATCACTTTGCTATGAAGGTATATGCGGGAGTGGGTATTTAGAACCACACTTTCCTGACCTCGGCACTAACTAGAGGTTACTGGTCAGCTTCACGCTCCAGCTGCTTCACCCCCTGGGGAAAGAGTCCCCGGTACCCATTGGACAGTAGGTTGGGTGGATCCCAGAGCCGGTCTTGACGATTTGGAGAAGTGAAAATTCTTGACCCTACCAGGACTCGAACTCTGACTCATCAGTCACCCGTAGTAAGCGGCTATACCGACTGCATTATCCCGGTTCCAGTCAAAAATGAATTCCGAGCACAACTCATAATTCCTATTTTTCTACTGAATATTTTCTAGTCCTAGAGGTTCTGATGGTTATCTTAGTTCAATTCTGAGAAAAACTGATCATTAAATGCAGATTTTAATTATGTTAAATTTGTGGGATATAAATACAACCTGATATTTTCCCCTTGTCGCCATATTTGTGACTGCCTCATAGACAATAAGCCATATATAACATACGTGTATAAGATGGTTTACGATAGGATATCTTAGCCAGCATAGCGACGGGCTGGGGTTCCTTGCAGGGGCGAGATATTTTTATCGACTCCACAGCAAGCAGACCGGCTCTGTGGCCCACAAAACCAACTGAATGGGTACTAGGGGCTATTTAGTCTGGAGTAAACCATCTTTGACCTAAAACTAACTACTCACCTCCATCTAGTGCCAAGGTAAAAAATTGTGGACGTATAACCCCGCTCCCTCTCACGTCTTCATCGAACGGTATTTAATTATTTATATTCCATGGCCTATAGTCCGCAAGCGAACTATACCGATCGAGCAACCGCCACTTGTCTGAGAAGTCAGTGCCAACTTTAGCGGATAGAGGTTGTCGTGGTCAGCGCAACGGATCCCCACGGCCATTAATTTCGGTTTTCTAGACCGGAGTCGCTACTTTTCCATTCAAATAGCACCTCAGTTATATTCACGAGACTGAGTGGACCCCGTTCCAGACCCACTACTTCTCAGAAAATCTGGTAGCGCCGGGAATCGAACCCGGGACCTCTGAATCTGTAGCCAGGAATTCTGACCACTAGACAGAGGCGGTCCACAGGGAAAATTTTGCCTTTACCTCTACTTTCATAGCGAATTTCAGAGGCACAGACGGAGAGACAACAACGTGTTCTCATTAGTCTAGATTTTTCAAGGAAGGAAGAAGGATAGAAGTTGTGACTTGGCAACAATGTGTCCAGTGTCGCCACTGTTCTCATCCAATTGTTTTATACAGTAATTTGAAACCTTAAAAGCTTTTTGCCTAAATTGTCTCTAAAGAAAATCGGCACTCGGTCATTTTTTCCCTACTTCTCTTGTTTATAAGAAATTAAAGTAGGCTTATATGTATATCACGGAAACAACCCATCTCATCGGCTTACCTCATAAACAACTCTCACCTGTATGTGCCTGCATGTGTATCCCCCTGTCATTGCTAGGCAACAGCTCGGTACAAACATTACTGCGACAACGAATAAACAAACAAAAAACAAAACAAACTCCGTGGCTTTGGTCAGCAAGCGAACTATACCGACCGAGCGACCTCCGCTTGTCGGTGAAGTTAGTGCCAACTTTAGCGGATAGAGGGTGTCGCGTGGTCAGCGCAACGGATCCCCACGGCCGTTAATCTCAGTTTTCTAGACTGGAGCCGCTACTTCTTTGAAATAGCTCCTCAATTTTCCTCACGGTAGGCAGAAACACTGACCATTAGACCACAGAGGTGATCCCAACGAATAAACATGCAGTAGAATAATTGTTGAACGCGTCGGTTTCTATGCGGTCCGTGTCGTATCATAGAAAAGTAGGCGATTAGTTCTTCCTAGAATTTCTTGTTTCAAATACAATAATTTGCCACTGAAACGAAACAGTACCTAACGCTTGTCCTCTCGCCGAGCTCACATTATGAGCTAAATAATGCAAGAGGCCGCGGTTAGTCACTGGCTTCCCACCCGGGTCTGGTCAAGTGGGATTTGTTGTGGATAAAGTGACGCTGGGGCAGGTTTTCTCCGAGTACTTCGGTTTCCCCTGCCAATCTTCATTCCACAAATTGCTCTACAATCACCCTCACCTATCATCTGGGGCTGGTACAATAGGCCAGAAGTGGCCGCAGTACAAGGGACTTAGTCCCACCCCACTAACATTAAAAAAAATTAAAGCAAGAGAAAGTGGGCGGTGCGTGTACCGAAACTGACGGGGGCTGATTTGTGTGTTATCACGTGACGGCCCTTCCTATCCACCTTCTTGTCTGGATCCCAGAGAGGTAGCTTAAGGTTTCCTTTTCATGCATGGTCGCTTCCGCATGGTGAGGACAGGGATGACGACCGGTTGGCTTTGGCCTTCTAGCTCAGTTCTGTGAAGGTGTGTAACTGGGCTCAGTCCCGTCTCGCCAAATGCATTTATTAAGCGTCGTTTAGACAAGGTGTCAAATTTGCTTAAACTTTATAAACAAATAACTAAATAAATTTGTTTCATATACTTCCTCCTCCTAATAGTCGGGCAGTGTAGTCGATTTAGTGACTGGCTAAGGGGCTGGAAGAGCAAGGGGTCGGAGTTCGAGTCCCGGTAGGGTCAAGAATTTCCTCTTCTCCACGTCGACCAGACCGGTTCTGGGGCCCACCCAGCCTTATATCCAATGGGTACTGGGGCTCTTTCCTCTGGAGTAATGCGGCCGGAGCGTGAATCTGACCACTCATCTCTAGCTAGTGTCGAGGTCATCCTCTATCCGCTAAAGTTGGCACTAACTTCGCCGACAAGTGGCGGGCGCTCCGTCAATGTACTTCGCTTGCGGACTAGAGCCACGGAGTTTTGATCATTTTACAGACGGTAAGACTACTTTGACGGAACTCACAATTACGGCTTCCGAACTTTAGACCGCTCGGCTACTGACCGGCAACTATTTTTTCGACGTGGTCAAAATTTTACATAGTATAATGAAACATAATCTGTATTATCAGACAGTGTGGCGTGCACAGAACTGAATTCGGTGCGATTGGTTCTGCTAAAGTGTCTGCAATACATAACACTGAACTCATGGAGCATGAAACATTGCAAGCTCTATATGTACTGGTACAGGTCTCTCCAAACTGGCGTCACACGTCACCACGCCTGTTGATTTACTGAGGCATGTTATGTATAACATTTATTTTCTATCGAGTTTATAAAGAATTTTAGCCAAATAGCACAACCAAATGCTCCCGGAAACTTCCAAATAAGATACATTATACATAAAACTAAGTTAGCTGGATCGCAATTACTGGTTATTGCCTCATTGTGAATACTGCAACTGTCCACGGAGAACACATCATTAGCCGGCAATACAATACCAATCAATCAGAACCTAAGCCACAAGGTGACATCCATTGCGTTGCCAGAAGAAGAACACGCAACTGTGCACTTGAAGCTCTCTGAAGAACGCCAATTACGTTCTGTTTCTCTAGAAGACTTCAGGTGTAATCAAGATAACAATTGTTTCTGCGTTACTGTTGAATTACGCAATAATTAATGAGGATTAAGAAAAATACATGGCGTAGAAGGGAAAACATCTATTTCTGTTCCATATGTTCGAAGACCTACGTCTGTCTATCTGTCAAAATTTTGTAAAACTAGCATATGTACATATATAGATAACAAATAAGCTCTAAATCAAGAGAAATTCATAATCGCACTCAAGTAAAACTGATTTTCTTGAAAAGAAAACGTTTATCTTAGGCAGGTAAATTCATCCCTATGCTAAATTAATTTATGCAACAGGTCATTAAGAAGTATGAGTGGAGGTATAGCACAACTGTAATTTACCTCGGCATTAGATGGAGGCGGGTGGTTTGCTTCACGCTACAGCCCTTTTACCTCATAGTGCTTATTGTACAGGAGGCTGGATTAGCCCCAGAGCTAGTCTGCATGATGTGGATTAGAGAAAATCCCGTTCACCTACCCGGGATCGTACCCCTGCAGTGCAGTCCATACCAAGCCGCTATACTTCGGTATTTACTTATCCCGGTTGCAGAATCTGCGTTAGAGTTAATGTATTCAGTGACGAAACATTAAGTGCCCATGCAACTTTGGAATAATAAAAAGGTTAAGGGAGGAACATAGACTGAGGGTGTTTCAGAACAGGGTGCTGAGGAGAATATTTGGGCCGAAGAGGGATGAAGTGACAGGAGGTTGGAGAAAACTGCATAATGAGGAGCTTCATAACTTGTACTCTTCTCCAAGTATAATTAGAATGATCAAGTCAAGAAGGGTGTGATGGGCAGGACATGTGGCACAAATGGAGGAGAAAAGGAATGCATATATGATATCGGTGGCAAAAGCCAGAAGGAAAGAGACATTTGGTAAGACCAAGATGTGGATGGGTGGACAATATTAAAATTATCTTAGAGAGATATGATGGGATGGTATGGAATAGAATGATCTGACTCAGGATAGAGACCGCTGGAGGGCTCTTGTGACCATGATAATGAACTTTCGGGTTCTATAAAATGCTGGAAATTCTTGAGTGGCCGCACAATTGGCATCTGCTCGAGAAGGGCTCAGCTCCATGAAGTAAGTTAAAACTATTTTTCGGAAGCTATAATTTGATGGATTACACAAATAATTTGCAACACGTTGCCCCTGAAAATATCACTCCTGAGGTAGTGCCATATTCTGATTCTGTATATAATATATCAGTTTCGACATTAGTGGATACAATTCAAAATTTGCATTCAAGTTCTTGATTCAATCTGGTTTATGTAGCGCAGAATTGTAGACTGATTCGCCTTTGACAAATCTGAAAACATGTGGACGTAGAAGTAATACTACACTCAGAATATCCAAGTTTAAGGCAGAAATTATAACCCAGGACGTCCTGAAATATGTTGCAGGATTGCCAATACTTTGTATAAAGTCGTCTGTTTATAATTTGTTTCAATCTGCCATAACTCATTAAAAGATAAATGATTTCTTCATGGTCATATTTTCCTGTAATACGTCATAGAAGAATGAATCTAGTGTCAAGTGCCCATTTAATCTTGCATTACGTCTTAGGTATTTGAATAAGGCCACAATCGGGCAGTGGCTAAGCGAGGAGATAAGACTCATTTTCTTTAAAATATATATATATACACAGTTCGTACCTCACAGGAAACACATTACATCTAGAAGACAAAAATTAAGCTGTTCAGGAATCCAAACTTTGCTTATAGTGAGAAACACACGGATCCTCCACGTACACTTTGTGGGCAGAATGCAGAGTCTTCTTATGTTGAAGGTGGTACCACTGGACTTTCAATGATTTCAGCATCCACACTGTATTTCACACCTTATGAATAATAAGGCATAATCGTAGGTTTTATGGATATCTTACTTTGAGATATCTCACTTTGAGAGTTTCAACATATTATTATTAATATTTATTGTATTATTTACTTTTAAACATTTCAATTCTTCCGCATGGCTCTTTTTTTTTTTTACATTTGAAATGTCAGAGGACTAAATCTTGCAGAGCCTGCAAGATGCCTTGGTCCTCAAAATAGACGAAACTGACAGAAAAATTTATACCGCCATTGTTCTTAGAGGCCTACTGGGCCAGACGAAAGGCAGTTCCTTTAAAATTGTTGTAGATATCTCTTTCATAAGACAACCTGTTAGAAGTATCACTCAGTAACTAAGCATGCTGTTTTGTACAAAATAAAATTTCACAAGAAATCTCCAGGAACGTTTCATGTTTACACAGATAAATTCTTTGTTTTCATGCAGAATTTCTTTAGGGCTTGATAAAACAACAACAAAAATAGATAATTAAGGTGTTATAAGTTATTCGTTTCTTTAGTTGCAGATGGTGAAATAATGAAACAACAGTACTTATCGCTGCCACGCAGCCATTACTCGGAACAACCTCAATGTGTACTGTACTTATGTCCTTCAACAACAAACGGTTTGGGAAGAGCATATAAGTTGCTGAGGCCTTAGACACAAGTTAAAAATATAAAGTTGTGCCTGAGCTTAATTAATTAAGCACTATGCTATGAAGGTATGTGGAGTGGGAGTAGAGCTATATCATTCTTGAATTCACTAGATGGAAGTGAGTGGTCAGCTTCACGTCCCAGGCGCTTTAACCCCAGTAACCATTGGATAGGGCTTTTGGTGGGCACCAGAGGCTGTCGGGACTCTTCGAAGTCGAGAAGAATCTCTTACCCCAGCCGGGAATCGAACTCCTGCCATTCAGCCCCGTAGTCCGTAGACTGAGCTATTCCGGCTACTTGCCTTAAATATAAGACTATGATTACGGGGGAACATCCATACGCACTGAATAACGTGGTCGACAGAAAACAAAGTGTATTTGGTTGAGGCACTATACTACATGACGGAAGGTCGCGGGTTCAAGTCCCGATGAGGTCATTGGATTTCTTTTCAGTTGACCTAATCCTTCCAGCCGCACTATGGCCCTGGGGTCGACTCAGACTCTAACAGAAATGAGTACCAGGAATTAATTAAATAATTTTTCTGGGGAGAAAAACGCGACCGGCGCGTAAGGCTGATAACCTTACCGCCATCTTTGAGCCGATTGTCTAGATAATGTGGGACCCTCAACGTCTCACAACCCTATGGGCCTTCACGGCCTGTTACAGGGATAGTTTTACTTTTTTTTTTACTAAATCTCCGAAGATACTTGCCCGGCTATGAGTAGCTACAATTCTCCGAGATCGAAGCCATTCTTTTCCCGGCAATGACAGCCACAGCTCCCGTCAATGAATAGGCAAGGCTCGCGGGCGCTTTGGTTCGCTCCGTTCTCTTTTGGTCGACAACGCTGCCTGTTAGTTACAGATAAAACCGCAGTTCTTCTTACATCTACCAGGACACTGGTTATGAAATCTATCAGGAATACCAACATAACTGCTGAGACTCTCGTATGCAAAATATAAATTTTTAACCATGGGCCCGCAAATGTAACGAAGTGAGGATATTAAATACATTACAATTATGCGTCACTTGTTATACCGTCAACGTCACTATTCGCTTCGCACAGGGCAACAGCCGATGAGCGTTGCCGCGCGGGCTACGGCATGAATTGCCTTCGCCGCTTGAACTCTAGGATCGTGGGTTCAAATCCCACTCAAGGCATGAACATTTATCTGAGTTTATTCTCTGTTTCTGTTGTTCTGTGTAGGTAGCGGCCTTTAGTCGGACTGATCCCCCATCCAAGGAGTCCTACCGGCTAAAAAACTGAAGCAAAACGAAGCGTTTCACGGAAGCCCTATGCTCCAAGGGGGAGCAACAGGAATTAGACAGGTCAATAAGCTTCTTATCATACATGAGGCCGGTTTGTGCTGAGCTCTTCAGTAAGTCAGAGAAATATGCAACGGGCCTTATTCATTTATATGGTACTAAGCAGGCCTAATCGTATGTGTGACGTCAGACCAGGAACTTGTATGCACAAGCTGTGCAAAATATTTACTTTGACAAATGGTCAGTTCCTTAATTAAGGTTTCGTTAATATGACTCTCTCCTGAAGTTGCAACGTCAAATAAACACGTGACTTATGGCGATATGGCAGAGACAAACTCAGTCCTGAGCTGAAGATATAGGCAGACGTTTAGCAAGGCAAATTAATCCTGGGCCGTAAAGTGGTATAAGTGCAAATTTAATTATGTTAAAGAGGTTTTTAAAAACGACACAGTAGGCCTATGAAAAGACGTATGATTCATCAGGAGATCATCTCCCTTCTCCCTCAACTTCTCTTCAATTAATTTTCTGCTAAATTTATTTGCAGTTAGACCAGAAAGGGCCAATTAACTTGAACATTCCAATTCAATTTATTTCTGGTTAATTAAATATAACTTGCCTCTGACAGAACTGATGGGTTTCTCTTTAAATATTGTTTCCATCGGACACATCCGAATATGCGGGCACCATTAAAACAATCGAGGTCACTGTAAATACCGGAATCATTAACATAGTGTACACTGTTTGCTTAACATTCCAGAATCTGACAAATCTAACACGTTCTAATATACTAACATTTCGTTACACCCTATTCGTTGCCTGAAGAAATCTGTTAGTATAATATTAACCAATCACTTGAAGGCGAGAATACAAGGAAATTCCGAATAACTAGTGTGTGTATATATATATATATATACACCACCACAGTCAATAAGTTCGTGGAATGGCCGCAAAGCGTCGTACGGGAATTTACTGCCAATATGTTCTGGCACGGTTTTCGACAATTATATCAACGTTGGCAGACTTGCATAACGGCCAACGGCAACTATTTTGAGGGCGATGTGAATCTGTGTAAATGTATGTGAATATCTCGTAATATGATGCGATATAACCACATTCCACGAACTTAATGACTGTACCACGTATATGTAGGCATATAACGCACAAAAATAAAATTTAATTCCTTGCAAAATCTTTATTTACTTATGTCCTTACCAAGCAGCCCAAAGGTAAATATAAGATAACCACAAGCAAGAGCAAGAAGCCTGTCACGGTAGCCGAGCGGTGTAAGGCATGCACTGTCTTCGCTAGCTCGAAAGCCGGGATCGTGGGTTCGAAACCCACTCAGGGCATGGATGTTTGGTGTTTGTGTGTGTACGTGCGTTTTCTTGTGATTGTGTACAGGTAGAGCCCTTGTGACGAGCTGATCACCCGCCCAAAGGGTCATACCGAATGTCAAAGATCTAGTAAACCGAAATGAAACGGAGGGTTCCATGGAGGTAGGCCTAGGCTCGCATTGGGGCTGTAGCCCCAAAGGGAAGAAAAAGAGCGAGACACAAGGCTCACATACAGACAAAGGTGAAACACGGCAATTCGTGATATTCAGACAATAAGAGACATCGAATTAGTTGAATAACAATAAACTGTTGTCCCAAACTTTTATACAAACACATTCTAACATTTGCTTTTCTAAAATGTTATACATTCTGCGAAACAGAGCTAAGAACTTGCACACGGGAAACAATTCTAAAACTCGAAGAGACTCAAATATTTCTTACTGTGTTCTAAATCCGAGGCCAGTTCGGGTATAAATTCTAAATTTATGAAGATAGCTTTTCAGAATCCGCTGATCACAGTGGCCGTGCGGTCTAAGACACGAAATATCTTAACCAGCCCATATGTTCGAATCCAACTCGAGGTATGTCTGCATTTTTCCTACATTCGTCTTGTAGGTTGATCAACCGTTCAAGAATTCTATCGGCTGTCTAAAAAGATTCGTAATTTCATATTGTCACGTGTTCCTGGTTAGTATGATTAATAATAAGGGGCTCTGGATTCGATGATTGGATTTACTGGCACTTCTTTACAATTAGTCAATTGGAACAGCTGACACATTGAACTCCTTCTGAACGGCGTCTGTCCGACTAATCTCTCTGAAGAATTTCGGAAAACCTGGTCTTTAATGTCCCTCTCTCTTCCAATTCACGAATACAGTGCCCTTTGTAACCTCCCCGCGGCCCTAATAGAGATCAGCTCCTTCATGGGTTCCAATACTGTTCTTCATGAATGCCTTGTCTCAGAAACGACGTGTTCATTCCCAAGCAACGGTTTGGTTTTCTAAGTGTTATCCGTTGCTACGAAACATCTCGTGTTTAGCAATTTGTTCCCTGGCAACAACTCTTTCGCTGCTATTCGCTGTAACGGGAAGACGATTTCCGATCCGTTGTTCAGCAATGGACGTCTGCTCCGGCACCACCATTCCGGCATTTATTTCCGAATGGATACAGTCCTGAGAGCTTAATCCGTCATGGCGGAGGAAGAGGAGCCTGTGAGCATGACTATCAGGGGATTTCCCCAAGGCGAGCCATTGCTTAATAAATCTGTGAAAGCATATATTCCTTCAGATGTGACTAATTCTTTGCGAATACAGAAATTATCTTACATATTTCGGCCTGTCATAGCCTTCATCAGAGGTCTCATCAACATTAATTGGAAACACAGCACACAGTCGCAGTATATACTATATATGGAGTTGAGCCCTTATTGAGAAGTCGCCAATTCTGCAGCTACTAAACATTTTCCCAGCATTGTATGGAACCCGAAGGTTCATCACTGTATTCACAAGAGCCATCCACTGGTCCCTATCCTGAGCCACAACAATCCAATCCATACCATCCCATCCTATCTCTCTAAGATCTATTTTAATATTGTCCACCTACCTACGTCTTGGTCTTCCCAATGGTCTCTCTCCTTCTGGCTTTCCCAACAATATCCTATATACATTCCTTGTCTCCAAAATTCGTGCTACATGTCCTATCCATCTCATTCTCCTAGACTTGATCATTCTAATTATACTTGGAGAAGAGTACAAGTTATGAAGCTCCTCATTGTGCAGTTTTCTCCAACCTCCTGTCACTTCATCTCTCTTCGGTCCAAATATTCTCCTCAACACCCTGTTCTCAAACACCCTCAGTCTATGTTCCTCCCTTAATGTCAGAGACCAAGGTTCACACCCATACAGAACCACAGACAAAATTATAGCTTTGTATATTCTAAGTTTTATGTTTTGGGAGAGCAGACAAGAAGCCAAAAGGCTCTGGACTGAATGGTAGCAAGCATTACCCGAGTTCAGTCTCCTCTTAATTTCCTTCTGAATCAGGTTTCGTTCTGTTATCGTTGTTCCCAAATATCTTAACTGTGCCAAATTTTTAAAACATCTGTTCCCTGTATTTATGTCATGATTTTGCCCTGCATTTTGGTGACGAGACAGCAACATGTACTTAGTTTTCTCTGTGTTTACTTCTAGCACAACCTCCTCAAAAGCATCAAAATATAGCGATTTTTTTTTTCCCTTGATACTACAGCCCCAGTGGGCCTAGACCTACTTCCAGGAACTCCATTCACTTCGAATTTTCTAGATCTTACACATTCGGTAGGACACCTTGGGAGGGTGATCAGCTCGTCGCAAGACCTCTACCTATACACAAACACAGAAAAACGCACACATACAAACTAAACATCCATGGTCTGTGTGGGATTCAAACCCACGATCCTGGTTTCCAAGCGAGAGAAAACAGTACATGCCTTAGACTGCTCGGCTACCGTGACCGGCACACAGCGATTTTATATTTTAAATTATGGTCAATGATAAAATTAAACCCTAATTAGATCAAATTTATTTTGCTAGTGGTTTAATTACGTACGTTGCAGTCGTGAGGAACCGTGCCTTCGTATTCGCAAGACGCCGCATGTTTGTGTGGTGATCCGGTTTGTGGTGTGAAATGTGCTATGAGAGGCTTGTTAATATGTTACCTTTTCAGTGAAATATACACTGAGGCGCAGTGCAAAGTGATGGTGGGGTTAACTGTTCTTTTCCTTTGTTCATAGTCTATGTATTCTACTAAGCACTGACAATAATTTGCTCGTGTTCCATTTTAAATACTGCTGCTAACTTATAAGCCCTATCTTGAAATTGTGCAAAAATGATTTTAATATTATTTTGTGTTGTATTGTGATTTCAAGTTTCGTGAAGTTCATGAATGATTTCGCTAAAAATATAAAAATCAATTAAATCTGACTGCGATATAATAACTATAATTATAGTCCAAGACAGTAGTTCCAAAACCTTGATTCGCTGCCGTGTTTTGAGGTTAGGTAGGCGAAATTTTGCACTATTATCTTTGAAAAAAATGCATAATTAAATCTTTTGTAAATTATAATTATTAAAAACAACTTCGAAACTAGTGAAATAAGTGAAAGTGTTTTGTTTCAGTGACTTCTGTCGAGTCTTTTAACAAAAAAGCTCAGACGTATAATTTTTCAAAATTTCATTTATTTGAGAAAAGAAATTTATCGCGTAACACCGTGTAAATATGTGTCCTTGGGGGTGGATTAACTTCAGTGGAAGCAGTCAGTGAGTCCTATGCATGTATGAGAGGTTCTCACAACACATACGCCAAGTTTAAGTAGGCTGGAAATATTGTGATGGGGTTGAAAAATTTGGAACACACTGCCCCGTGACTATAAACTCTCAGCTTTCTATTTAACCGGTCAAGTTTTATCAGTCGTAAAATGCCGTAAGCAATATTATTTACAGCATGCGACTATCCTACGCTAGATCACAACGCCGATCAATGCTCCAGTTAAAGAAAACCCGACGACGGACTGAACTGTCGTAAACGCTTCAAAATGTTAAAAAGTTTCATGTAGATAGGCTTATCGCATTTTCCGTAAATATTTACATAAAAGTGTGTATACCGACATATTCACATTTCCATGACGTCCATTGCTTTTTGTGAAAAACAGAACCTGTCGAAAAGCAGACGTGTCCTATGAGGTATTGTTGGTTACTTTATGACGCTGATAGTAGCCAGTAGGGACCAGTGGTGGGCTCTTGTGAAAACGGTAATGAACCTTCGTGTTCCACAAAGTGCTGGGACGTTTTTGAGTAGCTGCAAAATTGGCGGCTTCTCAAGAAAGGCTCAGCTCAATGAAGTTAGTCAGTAAGCCACACTGTTAGCGGCCTCCGTAGTCTAAAGGTAACGTTCCCACCTCATGACTAGTAGTACGCGGGTTCAAACCCGGCGGAGGTCGTGGAATTTTTAAGGGCGGAAAAATTCAGGGAACAAGTCCTCTGGGAGGGACTTTAAGCCATGGGTCCCGTGTTGTAGCTTTACGGCACGTAAAAGAACCTCATATCTCCAAAGGAGGTCACTGAGCCAAATTCAAGGACATTTCCTGCCCAACAGTAGTCTCTAACGTCTCTGATAGAGGGGGAAGCATTATAGATACCGCTAAGCCAGTAGAGGCCGAACTCGCTGGCTTGGTCGGGACTGATGGTACGCACCAATATCGGTAGTGTATAGAGATTGGTAGACTATCATAGAGGGAAGCACAATGGACCAATACTGGTCTAAGTGCATGGGGAAACCCAACCTCTCCAATAACTAAGCCACACTGTTCATATGGCGCCGAGTGATAGCTTGATGTATTAATGACGAATTGGAAAGAATCTGGTTGGAAACGGTCTTAGACTAATTGAAATGTTATCTATGTGTCTGCCTAGAGTACTAGAGTGAAACCACAAAACCCGTCAGGATATCCAAAGTCTCGGCCGAGATTCGAAACAAACACCTACCGAATATGAGTCTAATGATTGACCGTTAAGCCCTCTCGCTTGGTTCACTGCGTTGAAAGCGGATCCTATAAGTGACAAGTACAGTAGCACCGTACACAGTATCAAATGCATCCGCCTTTACGTAGGTAAGAAAAGGGATAAGCCTACGAGATTACATTTAATTCAACTTAAATTTTACGTGAAATATCTTTCCTTCAGCCACATCTTGTAGGTCTAATTAAGTTTACTAAGACATAGTAAAAAAATAGACCTATCTATACTCCTAGACGTGAAGTTTTAATAGCATAATTTTTTTTTAACAAATGTTCTATGATTGGTGCTGGCAACCCGCAAAATCTCTCTCCGTTCACGATCTAAACTTTCATAAGAACTGTTCAAGGCAGAGCGGTCTGCGGGCCACTAGTAGTATGCCTCTAGTTTGAAGGTCAAGATCCTTGTGTAAGCGAAAAATAAACATGCCAGTTGTATGGCAAAATTCTTGTACTATTTCAGTTTTGAAAGCCACAGGGACGTAACTGTTCACTAAATTTCAGTTTTATTCCATTTAAAATTCTTCAAACATTTCATTTTACAAGGACCGCCTCTGTGATCTAGTGGTCAGCGTTCCCGGCTACAGATCCAGAGTTCCGGGTTCGATTCCCGGGGCTACCAAATTTTTTCGGTGAAGTAGTGTGTCTGGAAAGGGGTCCACTCAGCCTCGTGATGATAATTAAGGAGCTATTTCAATGAAATAGCGGCTCCGGTCTAGAAAACCAAATTAACGGCCGTGCGGATTCGTAGCGCTGACCACGCGACACCCTCTATCCGCAAAAGT
This sequence comes from Cryptotermes secundus, assembly GCF_002891405.2. Lineage (NCBI taxonomy): Eukaryota > Metazoa > Arthropoda > Insecta > Blattodea > Kalotermitidae > Cryptotermes > Cryptotermes secundus. The sequence continues at coordinate 2,073,127 of NW_019735468.1, read as the reverse complement.
TGGAACTAAATTTCGCCAACAAGTGGCGGTCGCTCGGTCGGTATAGTTCTCTTGCGGACTAAAATCACGCAGTTTGTTTTGTTTTCATTTTACATTTGAGTAATCCGCCAAAGATAATCCACACAGTAAATGGCAGCTTCTCCAGTAAAGTATGGGGACCCAATGGACCCAACAGTGTCGAATATGTATGACGTTATATAAGGATCACTTTTCAACTACCAAATAAACTATATGAAGCATTAATACAGAGTGATTACGACTGGTGGACTCAGAGAGTCACTCCCGTTACTGCCCTCAGTGCAGTGCTAAGGCCCAGGATATGTCAAAGTTAACTCCACTTCCGCCTACATCTTCACGGCATAGCGAAAATTTTACCCTTGTTTATTTGCTCGATCTATCATCTATATGAAAATGCAAACAAAATCGAAAATGTAATGGTTAATACTGAATACAAAGCAGCAATTATACAGGATGTTTCAGGAGGAAAGTTCAGTATTCTTGGATGTCATTTCGCTTAGTGTGGGGTGGAGTCCAACTGAGTCCGCTCGTCACGGCGACCACTGATTGGCCTATTGTACCTGCCCCAGGTGATTATAATGATGGAGAATTTGGTGGAATGAAGATTGGCAGGGGAACCGAAGTACTCGGAGAAAACCTGTCACAGCGCCACTTTGTCCACCACAAATCCAACTTGACCAGAACCGGGATGGAACCCGGGCCGCCGCGGTGGGAAGCCAGCGACTAACCGCTTGAGCGATGGCGCGGCCTTCTTGGAGGTCATAGTATCTGTCATGCAAGGGCCAAGAAGGCCCAGCCCTTATACATTCATACATTCATCTGTCATTCTAAGCAAAATTTGTATATGTGCCCTTATCCGAATGATTTCCGAAACAGAGTTATTTCACTGTACAGTTCCGTAATTGTTGAAAAAAAAAAGGGAGATTACGTACTGTTTCTAATACCCGTATTTATTTCTC